>NC_057798.1:415598716-415788087 GCF_018294505.1 Triticum aestivum
ACACACACTAAGACTCCATCTCTCTCTCTCTCACACACACACACAAACACACACACACACACGCACCCCCCCACACACTTAGACTCCATCTCTCTCTCTCTCTCACACACACAAACTAAGACTCCATCTCTCTCTCCTCTCTCTCTCACTCACTCTCTCTCTCTCTCACACACACACACACCACACAGTAAGATTCCATCTCACACACACATGCTCTAGGCGGAGCATTTGTTCCTACCACCCTTCATCCAACCTTACCCGTATGATAAACAATCACCTTTATTTACATGCATAACATGGACATATTCCACTTTACTTTAGTAGTCAGCAAACTTATCATCTGTATACCCTTATAAAAAAACAAGTTGGCGATGATGGTGTGCCTGCCATCTTGTAATACAGACCGTATGATCTATATCTGATGGATAGGAAGCAAAATATGATAATTTTACAAAAGATACCCGCACCTCTCTCCACATCATTATCTCCCGCAACCTCATTGCTCAGCAATTAAAAAAGGAATAAGTCTCTGGAATAATCTAGCATGCATGGTGGTCGCTGCCACCTGCCGGCGCCGTCCATCCCCATGCCTCCGCCCATTCCGACCACCAGTCACCACCACGCTCCACTCCTCCTCGCCTTATCTCTCATCTTTCATTTTTTCGATGACATTCTCGAGATACCAGTTTTCCGATAAAATTCTCGAGATATCATTAGTTTTTACACATGGGATTACTCCTACATGGGTCAATCACAACAGGTGTTTTGTAAAAAAATGCGTATTGATGTTCCATGCAATGCACGAGAATCTTGCTTGTAATTATATAACGCAAATCACGAGCAGGAAGTGACATTTTTTTGACACAACCACGTTAACATGGCCACGTAAATCAGGAGCAGGAAGGAGAAGGGAAGCGGGCTGTGGAGTAACGTTTTTTACCACAATTTCTTAGGAAACTGAGTGCTAA
This sequence comes from Triticum aestivum, assembly GCF_018294505.1. Taxonomy (NCBI): domain Eukaryota; kingdom Viridiplantae; phylum Streptophyta; class Magnoliopsida; order Poales; family Poaceae; genus Triticum; species Triticum aestivum. The sequence goes on from NC_057798.1 coordinate 415,599,685, forward strand.
TTGAGTAGTTTTGCAAACTACCATTACTACTACACCTGAAACGGTTCAAAACCTATACTCCCTTGCCAGCGCGCGCTTCCCGCGTGAAACGGTCAGCGTCGCCTGGAGTGTCAGTGCCGCATTAATGCCCGGCCAGAGCGGAGGCGACCTCTCACTGGCGCCGGCTTTGAACTGGCGCGACAGCCGAGAGAGCACCTCTTCCCGGTGCACGCAACTGCTTCGCGTCGAGACTGGCCATAGGCCCTGTTTGGATCCATGGGTTAGAGTTAGTTTGAGCTAGTTGGGGATCAAATAGCCCTAAAGTATCCAAGCATGAGGGTTTAAATTGGAGCAAGTTGCACCGAACCCACCAAAAAAAAACTATCCCACCCAAGAGGTGCTAACTGGAGATAGTTCTCATTGGGACCACTGAAAAATCACTTTTCTCTCTCCATGAAGTGCATTTATTGTCAATCTAACCCTGTCACCCAAACACCACTTTGGCTACAGTTAGTTCGGGGTTAGTCATGAGTTAGTCTAACCTCTAGCTAAGTTAGAGTATCAAACATGAGTAGTATAGGACATGCAAGTTGCTCAAAGCATACAGGCAAATTCGTACGTGAAAGGATTTTTTTCTTTTTGAAAACGGAACATGAAAGGATTTTTTAGAATGCTCTTGGCATGTGCTAACATGTGATAGTTAAACGACCTCAATAGACGACAAAAATGCCAGCCCGCCGCACTTTGATAGAGACGAGGAGGGAGAAGCGATACAGGCTGCTGGATTACTAGAGATAGGTGTCGCACGGAAGCCAAGAAATATGGTGATAGCGTGGGTTAGCCATGTACTAGTATGATGTAACTACACTGCGCTACCGTGTTTCGTACTCTTCTAGTCCACTGTGGAGATGATTGGTTAATTTTATATCGCTGAATAATATTAAATATTATGAGTGCAGACGCTCCACCATGAGGTTCCTTGCTCCTTCTCGGTCGTCCGGAATCTATGTTCTTCCACTCTATTTTTTTACGTGAGCTTTGTTCATCCTTTTGCCAACACGCGAGACATCTAGCATCAAGGCGCACGTGTTATGCAACGATCGTTCCATCTATATGAAGAACACGTGGCACTGGAACTACAAGACGGACATGTACCCAGGAGTGGACGTACGAACCTGAGTAATGTAGCGCAGTAAGTGGAGTAGAAAGGCACAAATGGTATGAGCATGCGTGGCATACAAGGTGTGTTTGGTTGCATTCTCGTCTCAGCATAGTTGTTCCCTCTTCATGCATGCTCAACTCAACACCCCTCTTCATGCATGCTCTCTTCATACATGCTTCTAGTGTATTTGTGCTAAACTAGTATGGACTCATGCACCCTCCATACACTCTACCAAACACCCAAAAGTAGGTCGAGAAGGGAACTCTTGGGCGGCATTTGTCTCTTACTACGTACTACCACTAAATGTTGTACGTGCAATGCATGGTGATGTTATGGACTACGTGTCTAAGTACTGTACTACTACTACTATATTAGTTGGAGGCACATATTAACTTTTATATTTGTTTACGTGTATGCCCCGAGACCTTCCAACTAGACGTGTCTTTCTCTCCAAGTCGCACTTTGTATCGTTCATACATCTAAGTAGTATTACGTGTGGTCTCCGACCCAGAAGTGGAAGAAGTGGATACGCTCTACCATGCTGTTTTTTTACACTGGGCTCTACCACGCTGTTCATGTCCCACTCCTTTCGCTGACGTGTGGGACATCCAGCACGTGTCGTGTTTGGCACCCTTCGTCGTAAGAGTTGAAACGCTAGCATTCATCAGAAATAAAAAATAATTATAAATCAGCAGTGATACTATTTTTTTGCGAACCAATCAGCAGTGATACTACCACACGGTTTCCTTGCTCCTCGATATCGGAAAGAATACTTCCGTTTGCCAACATGTGGGACGTCGACCATCCTGGTCCACTTGCCAAGCACGCAGAACTCCAAGGGAGAGTCACCCAGGTCGTTGCGCCGCAGTAACAATGACTAATGAGCCGTCAAATCACAGGCCCACTTCCCACTTTGAAGTTGCTCGGACGAAGGAACCATCATGACTTTGTTGAAATCCGCTTCTTGAAGAAAACTACTGTACCAACAGTACTGCTAGCTATAGTATTTACTCCAACAGAGGCCTCCTTTCGTTCATAGGATAGGAATATGAAAATCATAGGAAGTGAGATGACATGCATCTCAATTCCTATAGAGAAAGAGATGCCATTTGATGCATAGGATAGGAATTTTTCCACTTAGTCTAGGCTAATGTACTAGTAATTTGCTCTAAAAACTACAGTAGTAACTAGTAGTACTGGTACATGCTCGTACTCAGACACAGACACACACACACTAACTACTACTCCTAGTACTAGTACTTCTCACATGCTGGCCAGACGCCGTCGTTCTCCTTCCCGGCTTTGTCGGCGACACCCCACCGTGCCTGGATCTCCGCCGACCTCTCCGCAGCAATGCATGCGTCCTTTTCTTTCTTGCAGCAGCGGGCCTCTCTTTTCTTGAGTGCTTTCTGACTTTTCCGCTCCCTCTGTGCGGCTTTGGCTGCCTCTTGCTCTACCGCCCATTCGGCCTTGGCATCTTCAAATTCCTCCCACATAGTTGTGAGGTCGCGAGCGGCGATGAACTCGGCACGGCGGGATGCCATCGCTTCCCTACCATTTTGTGTGCGTTCGTGGGCGGCGAGGAACTCGGCGTGGCAGGATGCCATCGCTGCCTTACCAGTTAGTGTGCGGCGCGGTGGCATGAATGATGCTTGGTGAGAGCTCTGGGGTGGAGTGGTCGGACAACCGTATAGTGCATTGGTTTGTTAAGAGCTCAAGGACAGAAGACGCAGCAAATTAGGATTCCCCTTCAATCCTGGTCATTTATTACCGAGTAAAATGCATTGGCGGTCATCGAACTTGTCTTGATAGCTCACTTTGATCATTGTATACGAGATATGGTGATTATACGGTCGCTGGCTCAGCGTATACTCCCTCCTTTACGGTTTATAAGGCTCAATTCAAAAATCTCACCAACCAAGGTAGATGGTGAGTGGTGTAATACTTTTTGTAGTTTGCAAAAGCACCTAATTAATGCTCTTGTTTTTCTCAAAAAATTATGCTTATCAATGCATTAATTGCAATGCATGCATGCATGCATAAAGTACATGCATTGGTCAATTATCTCTTAATACTTGCATGCAATGATTTAATGCACCTTGGAATCTGAACATGTGATGGGAAACAACCAAATTGAGCCTTATAAAATGGAAAAACTAAAATTTTGAGATAAGCCCTATAAACCGAAAAGGAGGGAGTAGCTCCGTATTTGTATGGTTAACCAGTCAAACAGTCCGCATGCGCTTGAAACGGTCACCGTCACTCCAGAATGTCAATGCCGCATTCACTGGACTTAACTGCAGGTGCAATTGGTGTGTCACTGATATGCGGGCCAGACGCCCGTTGGGCCCACATGTCAGTCACCCAAACGCATCTGCAGTTAAGTCACTGAAGCAGCGTCCGCATTCATGCCCGACGAACCTACTCCGGCGCCAGTTGTCCATCCGTCTGCCGTGGCTCATTGCCATTCGCCCGCTATATTAACTTGAGCCCCAACTCCCAGCCATAGCCAAAGACCCACACTTATTCTCCTCCGGTCCCTTCCTTCTGTCGGCACCACTTCAACCATGGCCTCATGGCGCTACGAAGCTCTCTTGGACATACTATCGCAGGAGCAGACAAGGGACATCGGCGGCTCAGCTCCGGGCGCGCTCCAAAGCTCTCTTCGATGTACTGTCGCAGGAGCAAATGAAGGAGATCGCCGACACCCCCCGGGCCGCCCTCCACCGCCACGACCACGAAGCCAGCGCGCGTGCGCGGGCGCAGTCGACAGCGAGGAAGAGTAGTACACGGTAGGTCGCCGCCACTCTAGTCCCGGGAAGGCCACCGCTACTCCACTCAGTCGATGCCAAGCTTGGTGGGGTAAACATTGGCAGCCGATTAGCCGCTTGACGGCGACGTGGAGGCGGAAATCTTCATAACCTTGTGCTTCGGCCGGAGGAGGAGGTTATCGAGGCGGGTGAGGAGGAGGCAAAGGCAATGGCCCGCTTTCTCGGATTCATGGACGGACTTGGTGGTCGGGCGCCGACGATTGTTTAGATTAGGTTTACAGTAGGTTTAGTATGGTTTGTGCGAAATATGTAATGAATTTCGTCCAGTTTGTAGGAAAAGTTTTCGAAATGTAATGAATTTCATCTGGTTAATTTGAATTTTGCTTTGTTTGCACAAATTTCGTCCGGTTAGTTCATATAGTTGTCGAAAGGTATGCGGGCAGCATCGGATGGCATCCATCAGTGTCCTCGGACAGATGCCGGTGTAAATTTGTGGGCCAGCGCTGGAGATGCCCTAACTATCATGCTATAATCACTAACAATCCTCCATTATTTGGCAGAGAACAGTTATCCCTCGATCAAAATCAGATTCGCGGTGTTTCACACTCCTCCCGCGTACGAGTGTAAACTCTTGCTTACATAAAAATGGAGCAAGTGGACAGCACTGTAGCACGTCATATCACTCAAACTAGCCCGGCTAACGAGCGGGAAAGCACCGCCCTCGTCATTTTGTTCTGGATTTCTATCGATCGATCGTGCGAAAATGTTACGCTTCGCAAGTTCTAAAGGAAAAGGAGGCACACTTACGACTCGTACGCGTCACAACCCCGACAGTCCGGCTCGCACGCCGCTCGCCAAAGGGGACACGCGTTGTCTTGCAATTTCACTGACATGTGGGACCGTAATTGAATAAACCGTCGATAGCCGAAATCTAATCGCTCGGCGGGCGTCGGCTGAGAAGAGAGAAACGGGGGAGGGAGAAGAGATCGCCCGCCCGCCGCTCACGGACTCCAAGAAATATATGGTGATAATGTGAGGTGGGCCATGCTGGAGCCCGGACCGCTTCCGGAGCCCGCTCTCACCGCCCTGGCCCCTCAAGACGCCAGCTGCCCGCTGCATGCATAGCAAGTAGTCCCCGCTTATGTGGAGGAGAGAGAGGAATTGACAAAGTCAAGGAGTAACAGTGGAGACAATAGCTTTCATAAAAAATAAACAATGAATACTCGTTGCTCGTCCTCTATATCGGAAAGAATACTTTCATTCACCGACATGTGGGACGTCGACCATCCTGGTCCACCTACCATGCACAAAATTATCCTGGTCTACCCCGGTCGTATCGCAGGCCCAACCTTTCCCACCGTAAGTTGTTCAGACGAAGGAACCATCATGACTTTGTTGAATTCTGCTTCTTCAAGAAAACTTACTGTACCCGCAATACTGCTACCACACGCGAAGACTGGATGACACTGTACCACGTCATATCACTAAAACCCACTAGGCCAAACTAGCCCGCCTAGGTCATCTATTTTGGAACGGAGGGAGTACGTCTCTGCACTGCTATGATTTTGTGTTGCATGTTCTCTGTACTTTTGCTATGATTTTCCTACCCTATGAACCAAATGAGGCCTGAATGTATGTCGACTATTGTCTGATCGATCGCTAAGCCTACAATTTTAGGAGCTAGGGCTATTGGTCGATCGACGAGGGATAAGTATAAGCGTACCACGAGCTCATCAGCCCCAACGTTTCTCTTCGGTGAGTGTTTTGCAAGTACTATAGCTCGCACAGTAGCTAGCCTACTAACACCAAGAATCATCAAACAAGCCCTACTGATATGATAAACAGTTCAAACTTACATCTAAGCATGCCATATATTACATCAAAAGCTGGTGAGGATACATCTGTTTCCATAACTTGGAGAGGGTTCGCATGATTCATCGCATGATTCACTATCAAACAAAAGTAGCAAGATCCGCCCACACAAGACAGTGCACTAGACCTAAGATGGTTTGATAACATGCATCATTCTGGTAATTAAACACAGGGCAATGCAAACTACCCTGAAGGATTAGCGCGACCAACTATTTCTTGTCATCGATCTCTCAGGCAATGACCATAGCACGGACAGCGGCATGGGAATCAATTTCTGGGGCGATGTCCACAAGACTGACCGCGACATCAGAATCGATCTCTGGGGCGATGTCCACAGGATGGACAGCGGTATCGGAATCAATCTCCGGGGCGATGCCAACAGGACGGGCCACGACATCGGAATCATCAAGGACAACCACCGGCACCTGCACAACACTAACATATTAGCAAGCACATTGCAAATAATCAAAAAGCAAGTGCATTGCTAATAATCAAAAACCACAACTATGGTAATAAGCCATTATTTTTTACCTTGTGCAGCTCACCGGGGGATCTCATCCCTTCGGGGGCCATCTCCTCGTCCTCGATGGGGGCCATCACCTTGCCAGGGGAATACTGCTTCTCAACGGCGACTATCTCCTCAAACTCGGTCTTGAACCTCACATAGGTGGCAATCAGAGCTCCTGGGGTAGGCACGGTGGGGCCCTTGCTGTTCTTCCAACTTTCTTTGAGGAGTTCGTCCGCCAACATCCTCAACTCTTTGGCCAGTGCTTGTTTCTTGGAGTTCTTCGTCTCCATGGGTTGGCCCGCCAACATGGTCAACTCGTTGGTCGGTGCTCGCTTCCTGGAGATCACTGTCTCCAGTGGGTTATCCGCTGGCAACTCTTTGCCTAGTGCTCCAGGATCCATCAATGAACTGACAAACGAAAAGCAATCGAAAGGAAACCACAATCGCAATGAAAACGGGAAAAGAATAGGATGTGAGAATCGGTCGGTGATTCGCAAAAAGAAGATTATTGGAATGAAAATATAGAAACATAACTAATTCGCCCACCTTTGCTTCGTCGGTAGAGAAGAAAAATGGCAGAAGTGAGTAGCCTGGAGTGAGGTTTTGTTCAAGAAAGGGAAGAAATGGCTTGAACGAGCGTTCTAATGAAATGATGGTTGCTTCGTCCAGTCCAACTTGGAGGCCACCTTACCACTGCTGGTAAAGGTATGGGTTTTGTGATATGACAGGTCATGACGGCCACACCGGGGTGACAGGTGAGTCTCGAATGTAGCACCTCGCTGTGATTTGGTGGGTGGCACGCGGGCCCGGATGCTTTGAAATGTCATTAACTTGATTTTAGTCTCTTTAGTATTTGGATCCAAGCATGGATGAGGCTAACAAGTTTTAGTCCCACTACTTTTAGTCATGAGACTAAAACGTATCAAAGCACTCTCTCAATATTGTGCACCACGACCAAGGCGGAGAGGAAAACGAGAGAACTACGTAATTAATGCATGAGTTTAATTAGGGTAGTTTTGTAAAGTACGAGATACATTCCTCCAATCACAAAATCCCTTGGTTCATGAGATTTGAGATTTGAGCCCTATAAACCGGAGGGGAGGGGGTACTGCACACGGTGTAGTCTAGTCACTTGTTTTTTTTAGCCGAAGTCTAGTCACTTGTTGAAATCTCTAGAAAGGCAAATACACCTTTCCGGTTTACAGGTCTATACTACTCCCTCCGTCTGGGTGTGTAAGTCATCTTACGAAAACCAAATAGTCCCAAAACACTTAGGCGTGGTGCATTAACTTCTACCTTGTTTCTTGTTTCTTGACATACGTATCAACCAATAAGAGATGAGAGGTGTGCATGCTTTTAATGACTTCCAATGGCTAGTTCATTGCATGGAATGCTATTAATTAGCAAATAAACATTGGTGACCCCAGGAGGAAACGGTGCTAAGGGCGTGGACCTATGCAGAATGAGTATCAACCAATGGATAATGGAGTTTAATTGTTAAACAATAGCAATTTTGTCTCATGCAAGAGCCTGGCTAGTACTCCAAGGAACCGCACCACATGAACGTTCGCAACTGCCATGTTCGGTTTGCACTTGGCTCTTCGTCTCTTCGAGAAGACGAACAATGATGTCACTCCTACTTCTACAGTATCGAATCCACTGTTGCATGTCCGTCCACCTCGTGTGGGAGGGATAGCGTGTAGCGAAAGCTTCTACTTACTGCTCCTGCCTTTGCGTCCATGACAGGTGGGCCCAACAGGTGGTTGGCCCACCTGTCATGCAGCCAAAGGCAGGTGCAGTTAAGGCACCGGAGCTCAGTCCGTGAGGGAGAGGGCGTCGTAGTAATCAAATTTCTCGGGCTTGCACGAGTTGACGCGACACATCAAAGCACTGCATTCGATAAAACTCTTTTTACACATTTCAAATGGGCTACTTCGTATGTAGGAGTAGACATATTCTGCTTCGTATGTACTCCCTCTGTTCCAAAATATAAGTCTTTTTAGAGATTTCACTATGAACTGGAGTACATACGAAACAAAATGAGTGAATCTACACTCTAAAATATGTCTATATACATTCGTATGTAGTTTGTAGTGGAATCCCTAAAAAGACTTACATTTAGGAACGGAGGGAGTAGTCACTTGTTGCAATCTCTAAAAAGACTTATATTTGGAAACGGAGGGAGTACAATGCATGCATGCATGCCATGACTTTCCTTTTGATACTTGCATGTGTTATTTGATGCACCTTGCCAAATTTTGACTATAAATTTAACTAACCAAATTTTCATGCATGTCACAAAAAATCACGGGGCTGTTTGGATTGTGACTATGTTTGTCTTATGTTGCCACATTATTTTTCCCATACTTGCCACACTTGCCTAACCCGAGTTGCTCAAATTGTTAGACACACTTTGGCTTGCCTAAGGGAATCTTGCCACAATTTTTGTGTCTATGACATGTGGGGTTCACTGCTAATAAAAAATTCTTGTCTTAGGTGTGGCTAATAAAAAAGACTTATATTTAGGAACAGAGGGAGTAGAAAATATAAATAATAATGCATGTTGGGGCAACCCACGTTTCCGCTAATTTTAGCCATGGGCTTGTTCACAATTTTTACGAGGGGGTGGTTGTTCATTTAATGGAGGGACTTGTAGTACTACCAGACTTGAACGATAGAAAGTGCGACCTGGCACACCGTAACACCACTTGGAACAAGCGGGTAGCTATCTCAAAAAACAATCAACAACTAAAAAACCCCCGCGACCTGGCATGTACTATAGTACACAATTTTAAACGATTGTTTTGATGGAGTGAAAAAGGAAAACTACCCCACTACTTATATATAGGCCGGAGGCTCCGCGCTTGCTTGCTAGGGCTGCTCTATTCACACACTCTCATCCTCTCCAGATCTAAACAAGATAGGGGTAGTAACCCTGTCTTTCTCCCTTCAAAAAACATTGGCTTTCTATCCTCACCGCTGGTTACAGATCCGGACGTATCCCCCTCCGCCAGTGAAGGGGAGGAGGGGCAGCGTTTAGGCCGTCGTCGACAGCGAGGGAGGAGACCCACTGCCGGCCGCACCATTATCTCTGGCCGAGCGCCGACACGGTAGGTCCTCCGATCCCTTCGTCGTTGCCTGTGGGCGGATCCGGCCTCCCGCCGCCCACCTATCCACATCCCGACGACCTTCAGGTATATCTTTGTTTGAAACCGCCTTAGCTCTACTTCCCCAGCTCGCTACGTCGCTGCATGTGCATCATTTTCTACCTCTCAACCCCTCTCGATCGGATGGTCCAATGTCACCTATTTTTTTTCTATTGTTAGAGGTAAAGCTACTTCATGGAGTCGAATCTTGTACTCCCTCCGTCCAAAAATACTTGTCATTGAAATAAAGTGGGGGTGGGGGAATTTAGTATGTACATTGGACTTGGTACAAATAGGAAGGAAAGGGGATGAAAGTAGTACAGACTGGTCATCCAACCGGTCTCTTGGTCGAAAAGGGAAATATAGGGGTAACGCTGTACACAGTGGTATGACCAGGACTAGATTTGCTATCCACACATAGGAGTAGGTGGCTAGAGTGAACAAAAATGGGACCAACCCAGATATGTTTCTTGGATGTTTGTTTCTCAGGGCAACAAACTATGAATCACCACTTTATGCCCCTGTTTACGTACATGGTGCTGTACTGCTGGTGCACCCACTGTCCCATGCCCTTATACCAAATATTTAGGCTCCGGTCGGAATAAAGGGGCAGAAAACACAGGTCTTGATGAAAATAGAGGAATAGGAGAGGAATGTAGGTATAAAACTATGGAACAGCGAACCGGAGGAAACTCTCAAGAGAATGTGTTCGGATGGACTACGAAATGTACATATTTGTTTTTTAGAGTAGCATGCTTGGCAGTATGAGATGCTATTTGTTTATTCAGTTGCACAGTGACTACTCTTGTCCTCACCTCACGTACCACACATAGGTTGATTTTTTATTCTGGCAAACACAACACAACAACCTGTCTAACGCATGGCAGCGAGCGCCTGCCTCGGGCTTCCACCCAAAAAATGAGCAGCGCGTGGATGTTTCTAATCCGATGGAATCAGTACTACCAGACCAGCTTTCCTATGAAACACTATTCACCTTTTCTGTGTTCCAAACGGTTGGAAGGGAAAGAATACGGTAGGAATTGTGTTCCTACGAAAATCCTGCACCAAACCTGTGAACCGAATGCAGCCTTAGCTGTTCTTAATATAATGTCCCTGGTAAAAATGAAGCCATGCCACTGTTTTTGCCAGTAATTGTTTGAGACTCTGACAAGTTTAGCCAAATGTTTTTGCCTGTAATTGTTTGAGACTCTGACTGTTTCCTCTATGCCTTTTTGTGCAAATAGGGATATCCAATTCACTTGGTTGTTGTTGTGACCTTTTGGTGCACTACACAAAACTCTTCTTAAAAGAAGTGACTTTTGTGTTGTTTAACTAGGATGTCAGATGGAACAGTTGGTTCACTTTGGTGGAACTGCACAAAGGGAGATCTGTGTTCCAATCCTCATCATCCATATTGGCGCCATAACCTTCCTTTAGGTAAGAATGATATTTAATGCATGTGTTCATCTCTATTTTCCGACTGCCATGAGAAAATAATGATGTTTTTTACTAGTACACTTGTACTCCCTCACTGACAAAACCAATTCTGAATTAGAAGGCCAATCATGTACTTGGTTTCACCAACTGGCGAGGAGAAAGAGGAACATAGCATGAAGAGGAAGAAGAAGAAGAATAAACAGTGCCAAGGCGATCTTGCTGAAGCCAGAGGCCTCAGTCGAGGCTATTCAAGGGCTCCGGCAACGACTACCTTACATGTGAAACGATCCTCCAGGGAGCCCTTCCACTTCTGCTGTCTCACTTAATTAATTAGGAGCACTTAAGTACCACTAATTTATTACTGCCTAATTTTCCTATTGGAGTTAAACAAATCTTTAGTAGGACCCTATGCTGAATCATGTACGTGTGAATGTTTGTCTATGGAGGTGAATCATGGGGTGGAGCAGGGAGGGAATATTATTAGTGTCATGACATAATAGTGCTATTGTTTTGCATGTCAACTTATTGCCATTGGTTCAATGAGGCAATGTTTTGCGTATTGTCCACCATGAATTTGATGCTACTGTTTGAGTAATATGCTAATGTCTTCCTATCCTTTCTCACTAAGATAATGAAGGTTTCACCTTGTTCCTACTTGTGCAAACAGGGATCATGTTGTGCCAATCATACATTTTAGTGAAACTACACAAGACAATACAATGAACTGTATCCCAGCCAATGCTTTAACTCTGCTGGAAGTTCTTGATAATCTTTTGATATAATCTCAGCACTGGTAAACAAGAGTGATTTCAACCATACATTTTAAGTGCACAAAAATATATACTATTGTGTGATTCCAGTGAGTGATTTATCATCTCTTATGGGACTACATGAATAAGCTTTTTTTCTCAGGTTGGTACGGGCCTAAGGCCTTCATCCATATTAGTTTGCTATCATCTCTATTTGTGTCGTGCTATTGTCAAACTGCTTTATCTTTGCACTTTTAAGTTTTGCAACCTATGATAAATGGCAATGCTTTGAGTGTTGAGTTGAGCTAATTGGCACTGATTAAATAAACTAATACCTCTCTTTAAGCAAGACTACTATGTTGCTAACTTTACCCATTAAGATAATGAGGTGCTTCTATTTGTTAGTGTATGTTTCATCAACTAGTCCCACTATTACAGTGTTGGGGAAGCTGATCCACGAACACCTATGGGACCGGTGGACCGAGCCCCTTTCGGTTCGGCGGGGGGCGGAGATCGCACGAAGAGCGGATCGAGGCGAAGCACACGAGCAGTTTACCCAGCTTCGGAGCTCTCCGGAGAGATAATACTCCTACTGCTGCTTGTCTGATTGTATTGAGTTCTTGCTCGGGAGCGCTGAGTGCTACAGTACACACGAGCTGCTAACGAGACCGAGCGTGAGTGTTTTTCTGGCCTCCAACCCCCCTCTATGTTGTGCATGGGCCTCCTTTTATATGCTCAAGGGGTCACCTACAGGTGGCAACGTAGACAAGGGCAAAAATGGAAAAGGAATTGCGGTAGGTACAACTACCTGTACAGTGTATCCTACCTAACCCTGACGGCAGGGGACAAAGGCATTAAATGCCTGTCTGCGTCGCCCAAATAGTGCAAAAAGGACCGTCAGGGACGCCACCGCTTGCCACGATGGCAATCTTGTCAGCGTCGCTCGCCACCTCGCACCGCTGGCTACACAGCCTCCTACCACGCGCGTCTGGAAAGGCCCCAGGGCGACACGCTGGTGGATGGGCTGGAGCGCGGGTACAGAATGGTAGCTTGCCGCGGCAAGCGCCTTGCCGTGGTCGTTGTATTGTCGCGTCTGGAAGCTTGTCGCTCACCGGGCCTTGCCGGGACGTGCGGCGCGTCGCGTCAAGTTCCTTGAAATGCCTTGGTTGGCCTTCCCGGCAAGCTCCTCTTGCCGGGGCCTTGTCTCCTTGGCTTAAATACTTTGTTCTTGAATGGCTCCAAAGGAACCACGGAGGACCTTGGCGGTCGCCCGACAAGCCTTGACGCGGTGTGCTGCAACTGCCTGTGCACAAGTTCGGGATACTAGGGTACCCCTACTCTAGTACACCGACAGGAGCCCCCGGGCCTGGGCCACACACGGTGCCGAGCGCTATTGGGCCAGGCCCAAAACAGGGCACGGGCATGCACGGCCTGGGTTACGCCGTATCTTACTCCGTATCCACCGCGCCCTCCCCCAACGGCACGCGTTGAATGCGGAGTCGTGGGAGAGATCGTGGGTGGTTTCTTTATTCGGAATAACGGAACACCCGCCCCCTCCCTCTTTATAAGCAGGGGAAACAGGGGCAGCTCGCCCATCTCGCCGATTGCTACTCCAATCTCAGAAATCTCCGCCGCTCCCCCCTTCTTCCCAAAGCTGAGAGAGAGCAGTGCGCCACCCCCCATTGCCACCAGCACCACCAACGCCGTCGATCTCCCCCACCACCTCCGCCATGGCTCCGAAAGCCGACAAGGGGAAGGGCGCGAAATCGGTCGAGGCGCAGCGGCTTGCGGCACTGTGAAAGGAGCGGGCCATCTTCCCCCCTCAGCTTGCCGCGAAGGAGCTGAGGGAGTACTACTACCTCTTCTGGTCGACGGAGACGCGAGCGCATCCGCGCACGAAGGTACTCCCGGCTGCCGCGTCGGAACTGGCTCCGAACGGATACCCCTTCTTTGCGCTGTTCTTCTACTGCGGGCTCTGCCCTCCCTTCTCTGAATTTTTCTGTGATATCATGAACACCTACGGGTTCCGCCTCCTTGACTTCACCCCCAACGCCATTCTGACAATGGCAGTTTTCACACATCTCTGCGAAAACTTTGTCGGAGTCCATCCAAACGTAGCTCTTTTTCGCCACTTCTTTATGCCCCGAGTCAAGAGAGGAGAGCCTTTATCCGGCGGAATCGCCTGGATCTCGAGAGTCGGCAAGAAGGAAGCTTATCTGGAGGGAGAGCTCCGCAGCAAGTGGGAGGAATGGAGAGCAGAGTGGTGCTGGATTGTCGAGGAGAACCCGCAGCCATTTATCGCCCTGCGACTAGCTGAGGGGGGAAGGTGGCCCGCTCCTTTCGCAGCGCCGCGAGCCGTTGCGCCTCGACCGATTTCACGCCCTTCCCCTTGTCGGCTTTCGGAGCCATGGCGGAGGTGGTGGGGGAGATCGACGGCGTTGGTGGTGCTGGTGGCAATGGGGGGCGGCGCGCTGCTCTCTCTCAGCTTTGGGAAGAAGGGGAGGAGCGGCGGAGATTCCTGAGATTGGAGTAGCAATCGGCGAGATGGGCGAGCTGCCCCTGTTTCCCCTGCTTATAAAGAGGGAGGGGGTGGGCGTTCCGTTATTCCGAATAAATAAACCACCCATGATCTCTCCCACGATGCCGCATTCAACGCGTGCCGTTGGGGGAGGGCGCGGTGGATACGGAGTAAGATACGGCGTAACCCAGGCCGTGCATGCCCGTGCCCTGTTTTGGGCCTGGCCCAACAGCGCTCGGCACCGTGTGTGGCCCAGGCCCGGGGGCTCCTGTCGGTGTACTAGAGTAGGGGTACCCTAGTATCCCGAATTTGTGCACGGGCAGTTGCAGCACACCGCGGCAAGGCTTGCCGGGCAACCGCCAAGGTCCACCGTGGTTCCTTTGGAGCCATTCAAGAACAAAGTATTTAAGCCAAGGAGACAAGGCCCCGGCAAGAGGAGCTTGCCAGGAAGGCCAACCAAGGCATTTCGAGGAACTTGCCGCGACGCGCCGCGCGTCCCGGCAAGGCCTGGTGAGCGACAAGCTTCCGGACGCGACAAGACAACGACCGCGGCAAGGCGCTTGCCGCGGCAAGCTACCATTTTGTACGCGCGCTCCAGCCCATCCACCAACGTGTCGCCCTGGGGCCTTTCCAGACGCGCGTGGTAGGAGGCTGTGCAGCCAGCGGTGCGAGGTGGCGAGCGACGCTGACAAGATTGCCATCGTGGCAAGCGGTGGCGTCCCTGACGGTCCTTTTTGCACTATTTGGGCGACACAGACGGGCATTTAATGCCTTTGTCCCCTGCCGTCAGAGTTAGGTAGGATACACTGTACAGGTAGTTGTACCAACCGCAATTCCTTTTCCACTTTTGCCCTTGTCTACGTTGCCACCTGTCGGAGACCCCTTTGAGCATATAAAAGGAGGCCCATGTGCAACGTAGAGGGGGGTTGGAGGCCAGAAAAACACTCACGCTCGGTCTCGTTAGCAGCTCGTGTGTACTGTAGCACTCAGCGCTCCCGAGCAAGAACTCAATACAAACAGACAAGCAGCAGTAGGAGTATTATCTCTCCGGAGAGCTCCGAAGTTGGGTAAACTGCTCGTGTGCTTCGCCTCGATCCGCTCTTCGTGCGATCTCCGCCCCCCGCCGAACCGAAAGGGGCTTGGTCCGCCGGTCCCATAGGTGTTCGTGGATCAGCTTCCCCGACATCTTTGGCACGCCAGGTAGGGGGCGTCGAGGTTGTGTGAACCTGATCTGGCGTTCACACGAGCTAGATCTTCATCTTCTTCATCGACATGCCACCGAAGAAGAAGGCTTCGGCGGCAGCTGTTCCATCCACGTCGATCTCACCACCACCGGAGCAAGCGGGTGGCGGGGTAGACGCCGGCGAAAGAACGAACATCAACGAGGGAGCCCACGGTGCTGCCAGGTCCAAGGACAAGGCCGCGCAGACCTCGGCGTCCGTACATGCACCGCGCCCATCTCAGGAGGCGCAGGACCGACAACGTCATGGTATTCGCAGTACCATACGTTTGTTGGACCAAGATCGAGCTGGTGGGTCTCGGGGCGCTCAAGACCAGCATGCACGCCAACATGCTGGCACGAGCGAGGCACGGTCGCCTGGACGGGATACTGCTCCTTCTAACATAGTTAGAAGTCCGAGCATATCCCGCTCCTCGCACCGTTCGCCACTGCCACCCACCACTCCAGCAGAAGCTTTGGCGCGAGCTCAACTGCTCCTAGATTACCCTCCAACGGAGGACAAGATCGACGGATGGAGGGCCACCATTCAGAGTCTCATCGGCTTCGCCAACGGCGACACTCCGCGGCAGCCGAGTACATCGCTGCCGCGGCAGGACCGCCAGGCACGAGCCGATGGCGACGGAACCGGCGGGGGGGCAACCACCATGCACTCTCCACCCCGAAGTCCAAGATCGCCGACTCGCCGGATCCACCTCGACAGCGACTCCACCGCATCATCAGATCCACGAGCTCATCGCGATCAGCGCCAAGTTCTTCACAAACGACAGCAAGAAGACGCTCGCACTCGCATCGAGCGCCGGAGAGAAACGCGGCGTCAATCAAACCAGCGCGCTGGGCCCTCTGTCGACATGCATGCGCCAGGGGAACCAGGCGACTTGCCGTACGCGGTAGGTTGCTCTGCGTTCACTCGTGAGCTGCGGCAAGTCCAGTGGCCCAGCACGAAGAATTTCAAGCCAGATGTACCAGAGAAGTATGACGGCAAGTCGCATCCGTCGGAGTTCCTCAGCATCTACACCATCGCGGTGCAAGCTGCCGGGGGGCGGGACGACAAGATCCTGGCCAACTACTTCCCGCTGGTGCTCAAGCCCAATGTCAGATCCTGGCTCATGCACTTGCCGGACAACTCCATATCCTCTTGGGCAGACCTATGCCATCAGTTTGTCGGCGCCTTTACAGGCGGCCACAAGCCTCATGGCCAAGAGAGCGACCTTCATCTGCTCGCCCAGAAAGAAGGAGAGCCCCTGCGCAAGTACATTCAGAGATTCAGCCGTGTACAGCACAACATCCCAGATGTCCACCCTGCCGCGGTAATCAGCGCGTTCCATCAGAACGTGCGAAACCGCAGGATGCAGGAGGAGATGGCGATGTGCAAGATCAGAGACGTCAGTGAGCTATATGCCCTGGCCAACAAGTGTGCACGTGCTGAGGAAGGGAGGAAACTCCCCGGAGAGAATACAGGAGCAGGAGGATCTGATAGTGAGGAGACTGCCCCGGCAAAGAGAAACCGGCGGCGGAACAACAGGAAGAAGAAAAGCAAAGATGTGCTAGTCGTTGAGCAGTCCGGCAACGGAGGTGGCGCCAAGAAAGCCAAAGCTGGTTCGGCGTGCAGATTGCCACGGGCACCAACTACCAGGCTGTGGCGGTCGCCGACAAGCAGGACGACACCAACAAGCAGTACTGCAAGATCCACCGCACCAAGGGCCATGACCTCCAGAGCTGCAAGAAAGTCGAGCAGCTTGTCGAGCAGCAAAAGGCTGAATACGAGCGACGCGACAAGGAGAAGGCCCAGGAAGGTGCTGGAGGAGCCAGCAAGAAACGCCCCGGCCGAGGAGGACGCCGCGGCAAGGCCAAGCAGCAGCAAGGAGACAGACCTCCCCGCGGCCGCGACAAGGATGAAGATGACGATGACGATGAAGATATGGATGATGACGAGACCGATGAGCAGGAGTTCCAGAAAGCCACAGAGGTCCTGTGCGTTGACGGCGGTGCTTCTCTGCATACTTCACACCGCCAGCTCAAGCAGTGGGTGCGGGAAGTCAATGCGGCAGAACCACCCATTGAGTCACGCAAACCTCTGAAATGGTCCAGCACGCCTATCATCTTTGATATTGAGGACCACCCTGATCGCATAACTGCGGTCGGGTGCTTGCCGATGTTGGTCTCACCAACTCCGCAACCTCAAGGTCACTAAGATGCTTGTTGACGGTGGGGCCGGCTTGAACCTGATCTCCTCCGCGGTACTCCAGAAACTTCAGATCCCTGATGGTGAGCTCGAAGAGACCGGCACATTCCAAGGAATCAATCCGGGAAGGAGCAAGCCGAAGGGAAAGATCACGTTGCCGGTGACGTTTGGCAGTGAGTTGAATTTCAGGACTGAGAGAGTCACTTTTGACGTTGCTGACTTTCCATTGCCTTACAATGGGATACTCGGCCGTCCAACACTCGCCAAATTCATGGCAGCCTCTCACTATGCATACAACATGCTGAAGATGCCAGGCCTGATAAGTGCCATCTCTGTCCCTGGCGACAAGAAGGATGCTCTTATCTGCGCCGACAAGATCTACCGGGAAGCAGCAGCCGCAACAGATCGCAAGTCACTTGCCGTTCAAGCTCCCGGGGCGAAGAAGAAGACCAAGTCCGGCAAGAGTTCTAATGCCCACTCCGGCAAGCGCACCTCTTCGGAATGCTATGCTACCGTCGAGGACGCACCATCGAGCTCCACCGGCAAGTATAAGAAGACAATGGTAGCTCCACCAGAGACCAAGAAAGTGTCCGCCAAGGAGGATGGCACTGGTGGTACCTTCACTATCAGTGCCACTCTCGACCCTAAATAGGAAAGCGCGCTCATTGCTTTCCTGCGGGCGAACGTCGACGTGTTTGCATGGCAACCGTCTGACATCCCCGGTGTTCCCAGGAAAGTAATCGAGCACCATCTTGCCGTCTGTCCTCATGCGCGGCCCGTCAAGCAGAAAGTCAGGAAACAGGCAGTGGAGCGCCAAGAATTCATTGCAGAAGAAATCAAGAAATTGGAAGCAGCAGGCCTCGTCAGAGGAGTGCTCCATCCTACGTGGTTGGCCAACCCTGTAGTTGTGCGCAAGGCAAACGGGAAATGGAGGCTTTGTATCGACTTTATCGATGTCAATAAAGCTTGTACCAAAGACCCATTTCCCTTGCCGCGCATTGACCAGATTGTTGACTCCACGGCCGGATGTGACTTGCTTTCATTTCTTGATGCATACTCAGGATACCATCAGATCTTCATGGCAGAAGAGGATGAGGAGAAGACCGCATTCATCACCCCATGTGGCACATATTGTTTCGTATGGATGCCTTTCGGTTTAAAGAATGCTGGTTCAACATTTGCAAGGGTAGTCCACGACGCTTTTAAGCCGCAAATACACAGAAATGTGGAAGCCTACATGGATGACATAGTGGTCAAGAGCAAGGACAAGTCAACTCTGATTCAAGACTTAGACGAAACTTTTACAAATCTGCGCAAGATCAACCTCAAGCTTAACCCCGAGAAGTGTGTGTTTGGAGTCCCCTCCGGCAAGCTTCTCGGGTTCTTCGTGTCTCAACGGGGAATTGAAGCCAATCCCGACAAGATCAAGGCCATTGAGCAGATTGAAGCACCAAAGCGCGTCAAGGATGTACGAAGACTTGCCGGTTGCGTAGCTTCTCTCAGCAGGTTTATCTCTAGGTCTGCTGAGCGCGCCCTGCCATTTTCAAAATATTGAAAAAGGCAGGTCCAATGAAATGGACTCCGGAAGCGGAGGCTGTGCTGCAGGACTTGAAGAGATACCTGTCCTCCACTCCAACACTTGTCGCACCTAAGCCACAAGAGAAGTTGCTGCTATATATAGCGGCAACCAATCAAGTGGTTAGTGCTGCGTTAGTAGCAGAGAGGGAGGCGGATGATGAGCCAGCAACCACGGCAGATGCATCTGGCGATAAGCAAGGGACTTCACCGGCAAGCTCTGGTCCCGACAAGGATGGATCTGCGCAGGCGTGTGAGGAGATGCAGAAGAGAATGGTGCAGCGCCCAGTTTACTTTGTCAGTTCCCTTCTACAGGGGGCTAGGTCAAGGTACTCTGGTGTGCAGAAATTGCATTTCGTCCTTCTCATGGCCTCGAGAAAGCTGCGCCATTACTTCCAAGCACATGAGATCACAGTTGTCACTCGTTTTCCGCTGAAGAGGATACTGCAAAATCCAGAAGCAACAGGCAGGATTGTCGAGTGGGCACTGGAACTGTCAAGCTTTGGCCTCAAGTTTGAAAGCACTTCAACTATCCAAAGCAGAGCATTGGCAGAGTTCATAGCAGAGTGGACGCCAACACAAGATGAAGAAATTCCAGAAACGAGCATCCCCGTCAAGGAAGCAAGCAAAGAGTGGCTGATGTACTTTGATGGTGCCTTCTCGCTGCAAGGCGCCGGTGCGGGCGTGCTACTTGTTGCACCCACCAAAGAGCACCTCAAGTACGTAGTCCAGATGCACTTTCCCAAGGAGCAAGCAACGAACAATACTGCAGAGTATGAAGGTTTGCTTGCCAGTCTCAGGATCACAGCAGACCTTGGGATCAAAAAGCTCATTGTCAGGGGTGACTCACAGCTTGTCGTCCGCCAAGTGAACAAGAATTATCAGAGTCCGTTGATGGAAGCTTATGTTGATGAAGTGAGGAAGCTAGAAGAGCACTTTGACGGCCTGCAGATGGAACATGTTCCAAGAGGTCAGAACGACATTGCCGATGGCCTGTCAAAGTGCGCCGCACTGAAGTTACCTGTGGAACCAGGGATCTTTGTGCTCAAGCTGACTCAACCGTCTGTAACGCCATCAACTGGACAGAGCAAGAAGAGGAAGTTGATTTCTGGTGACTATTTTCCGGCAGAGCTCCCCGAAGCCGCCGCTAAGAAGGTCCTCAAAATCAACACCAAGGGTGCTGAGGAGCAGTATGCTCCGGCAGGCCCTAGGGTCTGTTCTGTTGAAGCAGACGCTCCCGACAAGTTTTGCTCCGGCAAGCTTGCCGGGGAACATCAAGCTCCGGCTGAGCCGCAGGTTCTCGCCGTAGAAGCAGGTGCTCCCGCAGCAGCAGATGTGCCTTTAGTCCTTGTTGTCGAGCCGCAAGCTCCAGCATGGACACAGCAGATTGTCCGTTTCCTTCAGACAGGAGAACTTCCCGAAGAACGAGAAGAAGCGGAAAAAGTAGCCCGATAGTCAAGTATGTACCAGTTTGTCGACAACACACTATACAGAAGAAGACTCAACGGTGTGAAATTGAAGTGTATTCATCGGGAAGATGGACAAAAGCTGTTGGCAGAGATACATGGAGGCATATGTGGTCTCCACATTGGCACGAGAGCACTTGCCGGCAAAGCGTTCCGGCAAGGTTTCTTTTGGCCGACAGCCCTCCAAGATGCAACTGCACAAGTAACCAAGTGTGAAGCGTGCCAGTTCCATTCCAAGCAGATACACCAGCCAGCTCAAGCTCTCCAGACGGTCCCTTTATCCTGGCCATTTTCGGTCTGGGGGCTCGACATCCTCGACCCCTTTCCCCGAGCTGTCGGGGGCTTTGAGTACTTGTACGTTGCAATCGACAAGTTCACAAAGTGGCCGGAAGTGGAACCAGTGAGGAAGGTGACAGCACAGTCAGCAGTCAAGTTCTTTAGGTCGATTGTTTGCCGTTTTGGGATCCCTAACAGGATCATCACCGACAACGGCACACAATTCACAAGCCGCACCTTCATGCAGTATGCCCAAGATCTTGGCGCCAAGGTCTGCTTCGCTTCTATTGCTCATCCGAGAAGCAACGGTCAAGCGGAGAGGGCAAATGCTGAAGTGCTGCGCGGGCTCAAGACCAGGACTTTCGACAGGTTGCGCAAGTGCGGAAGGAACTGGATTGAGGAGCTGCTGGTGGTTCTTTGGTCGATCAGGACGACGCCAAATTGAGCCACTGGCCAGACACCTTTCGCTCTAGTCTATGGAGCAGAGGCAGTTCTCCCCATGGAACTCGTATACGGGTCACCTCGAGTGCTCGCTTATGATGAGCTTGAGCAAGAGCTGTTGCGACAAGATGATGCGCTGCTCCTTGAGGAGGACCGTCTTCAGGCTGCTGTACGAGCTGCTCGATACCAGCAAGCTTTGCGCCGCTACCATAGCCACAAAGTTAATGCCAGAAGTTTCGAGGAAGGCGACCTTGTTCTTCGGCGCGTTCAGTCCACCAAGAATTCCAACAAGTTGACGCCGAAGTGGGAAGGCCCTTACCGGGTGAAACGAGTCACTAGGCCTGGCGCTGTCCGCCTTGAGACCGAAGATGGCATTCCGGTGAGCAACTCCTGGAACATTGAGCATCTTCGTAAGTTTTACCCGTAGGGCGCGGTTGCCGGAACTTGTTCCGGCAACCACCTTTTGTACAAGTCTTGCCGATGTTGCATGTAATCCTTTGTACAAAGCCGGGCGCAGACCCCGTGCATAAGTAAAGCTCATGTGCTTCGCACATCTTGTCAATTTCATGGTTTATACTATTTTTTGGCATGCGTTATCTGACACTTTGTGCAGCACCTACCCCCGGTAAGCAATAATGAGCCGTAAGGCTCCATGTCTTTATTTTCTATTCTTTCTTTTTCTCAAAAAGGAAAGGAAGGTTCCCTCGCCCACAAGTTTGCCGGGGGGAAAGGAGAAGATAATGGTGTGGACCAGGCATCGTTCAAGGAAGTTTCGCCTTACCGGAAAGCAAACGACAGAAAAGCTAAGTTGCCAAAGTTTGAGCAATCAGTTTTAATTTTTAAGTTATCTTCCTCGAACGACCGTGCTTTGTATGGAAAACCTGTGCACGGAGGAACCAACTCGTAGCTAGTTGCGCCCTTACTTTGTTTCGAGTCCGCTCAACAACTTAAGTGAGCTGCGACTAGTTGCGATAAGGTTTCTTGTCGGAAGCGGCACCGCCAGCAGGCTGCTGATGTCCTGCACTCAGCGCTCGCGGCTAAGGTGCCTGCGCCGACAAGTTCCCTAAAAGCGTAGGGCAAAAACATACAAAGGAAGGAATCAAGTAAAGGAAATAACACAACAATCTTTACCCAAAATAGAGTTATATTACAAGATAGCTTGTCGCGGCTCTAACAGATTGTTCTCATGACATGACCAGCAGCGACAAGAAAAAGAGAAAACGGGCGGCCTAATCTATGCGATCGCCCCCAACCCTCATGATCTCGCTCACCTTGTCCACAATGGGTGCGACAAGGGCCTTGAGCGCTTCCAGATCAGCATCCGGCGGCAGGGACCTAAGGACGTTGGTGAGGTTGAGGCCTGGGTTGCGGAAGGCCACCGTCACCAGCACCTTTTGAAGAACTCCCACGCAGATCTTGTGCGGCTCGTCGGCCAGCTGCTTTGGGATCTTCTCCCGGAGTCGCTGGAGGGCCGTCGCCACGCCTTTGAAGAACAAGCTGAGCTTGGCGCTGGGTCCGTCAGTGCGATCGCCGGATCCCTCGCCAGCTTCTGCGGCGGCAGTTTGGCGGCCTCTTTGCCGGCGGGATCATCAGCGCTGGTTTCTCCTTCGGTGGCAGCGACGTCGTCGGTGTTGCTGCGTGCGTTCTCCTCACCGGCGACCTCGGTTTCCGTCGGCTCCGTGGCAGATGGATCTGACGAATGGAGAAAGGAGAAAAGTCAAGCAAATATCCAAAAAGAAAGTCAGAAGAAGAAGAACCAAAGGGAAGTTTTCAAGCAAGAGGATTACCTGTGCTAGGATCTGCAGTCATGGTCTCAACCACCGGAGGATCGCTGGTGCTGTCCCTTGCCGGAGAACTGTCCCTTGCCGGAGAATTCTCCCTTGCCGGAGAATGCTCCCTTGCCGGGGAGTCCTCCCTTGGCGGAGTAGTTGAAGCAGATGGCATTTCGGGAGCGGCTTCCAGGCACTCCTGGTGAAGATGCTCTGCTCCTACACAAACCAACAGTCAGATATCAGCAAAGAAAGAGCAACCATGTGCGCCTGACAGCAGGAAGTAAACTATGTACTTACGCTGGGGGCTGCGCTGGGGGCTGCTTTGGGGAAAAGTTGCCGGGTCCGGCAAGATGGTCTCGGACACGCCCTCTGCTGTCGCGGTGGGTTCGTCCTCGATGACAATCACCGGGACCTTGGCTCTCTTCGCCGCTCTCTGGGCCAGAGTCCTGAAAAGGAATGGGTTCGGAGTAAAGCAAATCAGATACAAGATAAAACAGCAAGAATTGAAGAACCACAAGTACAACAAAGAATCTTACTCTTCTTCTTCCTCGTCGGAGCAGAGCGCGGAGAGATCGAAGTCTGGCTCGCCTCCGGTGTGACGAGACGGAGGAGAAGGTTCCCTTGTCCGCTTGGCAGGGGCAGTAGCGGTGGAGCGGGAAGACCCCGCTCCAGTTGCCGCAGCGGCGTGAGGCGCTCCCGCGGCAACAGTGCTTGCCGCGGTAGAGCGCGTCGCGCGGCACGGCGGCTGTTGACTCGTCTGCCGCCCCGTTGCGTCCCCGGCCTTGCAGAGATGCCTTCTTGGTGGAGCTGGGGGCTCCACTTGCGGCAAGCTGTCTGAAGGTTCGGGTCCGACAAGCTCTCCCTCGCCGGGCTCGCTCGACTCATCTTCGGGCCCGGCAAGCTCTCCCTCGCCGGCAAACTCCTCGCGCTCAACAAGGCTTGCCGCCTTTGCTGCCTCTGCCTCCTCCACGGTGAATCCAAACTCACCCGCGGCAGCGGCTGCTGCCGCCTCTTCCAGCCTAGTGGCGATGCGCTGCATCTCCGCGTCGGTGGTGTCGCGAGTAAGGCTCTTCTGCTCGTCGGAGTGGACCGACACTTCAACCAAGCCGTCAAAGAACTCCTGCACGACGGCGTCTGCCGGCTCTTGCCAAGTTGGGACAATTCCATGCGAGTCGCATAGCGGCATCATTGCACGGATGCGGTCGAGCGAGGAGTTGTTGCACAATGGAACGACACCCCTCAGCAACATGAATGGATGTTGAGGATCGCGCTTGAACAGTTCCAGGAGCATCGCGTCTAGCTCCAGGACAGTGAAGTTGAAGTTGAGGCCCGGGCGCAGCCTCATGATATCCGCCGAGTTCTGGAACTCCCAGGCGGGTCTCCTCCTCTCCTATAGGGGGGCGATGCGGCGGCGAAGAAAATCTGCACCAACGGCGCCTATGGTGAGCCCGGCAAGCCTGAGGCGAAGGATCCGGGTGACGGCGATCTTCAGCCTATCGTCTTCCGGGGCCACGTTGCTCCAATCGTTGCCGCGCGCTATTGGGGCTTGTCGCAGGGCGGTAAATGGCTGCGGGTTCTCCTCGACAATCCAGCACCACTCTGCTCTCCATTCCTCCCACTTGCTGCGGAGCTCTCCCTCCAGATAAGCTTCCATCTTGCCGACTCTCGAGATCCAGGCGATTCCGCCGGATAAAGGCTCTCCTCTCTCGACTCGGGGCATAAAGAAGTGGCGAAAAAGAGCTACGTTTGGATGGACTCCGACAAAGTTTTCACAGAGATGTGCGAAAACTTCCATGGTCAGAACGACGTTGGGGGTGAAGTCAAGGAGGCGGAAGCCGTAGGTGTTCATGATATCACTGAAAAATTCAGAGAAGGAAGGGCAGAGCCCGCAGTAGAAGAACAGCGCAAAGAATGGGTATCCGTTCGGAGCCAGTTCCGAAGCGGCAGCCGGGAGTACCTTCGTGCGCGGATGCGCTCGCGTCTCCGTTGACCAGAAGAGGTAGTAGTACTCCCTCAGCTGCTTCGCGGCAAGCTGAGGGGGGAAGATGGCCCGCTCCTTTCGTAGCGCCGCGAGCCGCTGCGCCTCGACTGATTTCACTCCCTTCCCCTTGTCGGCTTTCGGAGCCATGGCGGAGGTGGTGGGGGAGATCGACGGTGTTGGTGGTGCTGGTGGCAATGGGGGGCAGCGCGCTGCTCTCTCTCAGCTTTGGGAAGAAGGGGGGAGCGGCGGAGATTTCTGAGATTGGAGTAGCAATCAGCGAGATGCGCGAGCTGCCCCTGTTTCCCCTGCTTATAAAGAGGGAGGGGGCGGGCGTTCCGTTATTCCGAATAAAGAAACCACCCACGATCTCTCCCACGACGCCGCATTCAACGCGTGCCGTTGGGGGAGGGCGTGGTGGATACGGAGTAAGATACGGCGTAACCCAGGCCGTGCATGCCCATGCCCTGTTTTGGGCCTGGCCCAATAGCGCTCGGCATCGTGTGTGGCCCAGGCCCGGGGGCTCCTGTCGGTGTACTAGAGTAGGGGTACCCTAGTATCCCGAACTTGTGCACGGGCAGTTGCAGCACACCGCGTCAAGGCTTGCCGGGCGACCGCCAAGGTCCTCCGTGGTTCCTTTGGAGCCATTCAAGAACAAAGTATTTAAGCCAAGGAGACAAGGCCCCGGCAAGAGGAGCTTGCCGGGAAGGCCAACCAAGGCATTTCAAGGAACTTGGCGCGACGCGCCGCACGTCCCGGCAAGGCCCAGTGAGCGACAAGCTTCCGGACGCGACAAGACAACGACCGCGGCAAGGCGCTTGCCGCGGCAAGCTACCATTCTGTACCCGCGCTCCAGCCCATCCGCCAACGTGTCGCCCTGGGGCCTTTCCAGACGCGCGTGGCAGGAGGCTGTGCAGCCAGCGGTGCGAGGTGGTGAGCGACACTGACAAGATTGCCATCATGGCAAGCGGTGGCGTCCCTGATGGTCCTTTTTGCACTATTTGGGCGACGCAGACGGGCATTTAATGCCTTTGTCCCCTGCCATCAGGGTTAGGTAGGATACACTGTACAGGTAGTTGTACCTACCGCAATTCCTTTTCCACTTTTGCCCTTGTCAACGTTGCCACCTGTCGGTGACCCCTTGAGCATATAAAAGGAGGCCCATGCGCAACGTAGAGGGGGGTTGGAGGCCAGAAAAACACTCACGCTCGGTCTCGTTAGCAGCTCGTGTGTACTATAGCACTCAGCGCTCCCGAGCAAGAACTCAATACAATCAGACAAGCAGCAGTAGGAGTATTATCTCTCCGGAGAGCTCCGAAGCTGGGTAAACTGCTCGTGTGCTTCGCCTTGATCTGCTCTTTGTGCGATCTCTGCCCCCCGCCGAACCGAAAGGGGCTTGGTCCGCCGGTCCCATAGGTGTTCGTGGATCAGCTTCCCCGACATCTTTGGTCAGAAGAAGAAGAACCCAAGGGAAGTTTTCAAGCAAGAGGATTACCTGTGCTAGAATCTGCAGTCGTGGTCTCAACCACCGGAGGATCACTAGTGCTGTCCCTTGCCGGAGAACTGTCCCTTGCCGGAGAATTCTCCCTTGCCGGAGAACGCTCCCTTGCCGGGGAGTCCTCCCTTGGCGGAGTAGTCGAAGCAGATGGCATTTCGGGAGCGGCTTTCGGGCACTGCTGGTGAGGATGCTCTGCTCCTACACAAACCAACAGTCAGATATCAGCAAAGAAAGAGAAACCATGCGCGCCTGACAGCAGGAAGTAAACTATGTACTTACGTGGGGGCTGCGCTGGGGGCTGCTTTGGGGAAAAGTTGCCGGGTCCGGCAAGATGGTCTCGGACACGCCCTCTGCTGTCGCGGTGGGTTTGTCCTCGATGACAATCACCGGGACCTTGGCTCTCTTCGCCGCTCTCTGGGCCAGAGTCCTGAAAAGGAATGGGTTCGGAGTAAAGCAAATCAGATACAAGACAAAATAGCAAGAATTGAAGAACCACAAGTACAACAAAGAATCTTACTCTTCTTCTTCCTCGTCGGAGCTGAGCGCGGAGAGATCGAAGTCCGGCTCGCCTCCGGTGCGACGAGACGGAGGAGAAGGTTCCCTTGTCCGCTTGGCAGGGGCAGTAGCGGTGGACCGGGAAGACCCCGCTCCAGTTGCCGCAGCGGCGTGAGGCGCTCCCGCGGCAACAGTGCTTGCCGCGGTAGAGCGTGTCGCGCGGCACGGCGGCTGTTGACTCGTCTGCTGCCCCGTTGCGTCCCCGGCCTTGCGAAGACGCCTTCTTGGTGGAGCTGGGGGCTCCGCTTGCGGCAAGCTGTCTGAAGGTTCGGGTCCGACAAGCTCTCCCTCGCCGGGCTCGCTCGACTCATCTTCGGGCCCGGCAAGCTCTCCCTCGCCGACAAGCCCCAATAGCACGCGGAAATGATTGGAGCAACGTGGCCCCGGAAGACGATAGGCTGAAGATCGCCGTCACCCGGATCCTTTGCCCCAGGCTTGCCGGGCTCACCGTAGGCGCCGTTGGTGGAGATTTTCTTCGCCGCCGCATCTCCCCCCTGCAGGAGAGGAGGAGACCCGCCTGGGAGTTCCAGAACTCGGCGGATATCATGAGGCTGCGCCCGGGCCTCAACTTCAACTTCACTGTCCTGGAGTTGGACGCGATGCTCCTAGAACTATTCAAGCGCGATCCTCAACAACCATTCATGTTGCCGAGGGGTGTCGTTCCGTTGTGCAACAACTCCTCGCTCGACCGCATTCGTGCAATGATGCCGCTGTGCGACTCGCATGGAATTGTCCCAACTTGGCAAGAGCCGGCAGACGCAGTCGTGCAGGAGTTCTTTGACGGCTTGGTTGAAGTGCCGGTCCGCTCCGACGAGCAGAAGAGCCTTACTCGCGACACCACCGACGCGGAGATGCAGCGCGTCGCCACTAGGCTGGAAGAGGCGGCGGCAGCCGCTGCCGCGGGTGAGTTTGGATTCACCGTGGAGGAGGCAGAGGCAGAAGAGGCGGCAAGCCTTGCTGAGCGCGAGTGCCGGCGAGGGAGAGCTTGCCGGGCCCGAAGATGAGTCGAGCGAGCCCGGCGAGGGAGAGCTTGTCGGACCTGAACCTTCAGACAGCTTGCCACAAGCGGAGCCATCAGCTCCACCAAGAAGGCGTCTCCGCAAGGCCGGGGATGCAGCGGGGCGGCAGACGAGTCAACAGCTGCCGTGCCGCGCGACGCGCTCTACCGCGGCAAGCACTGTTGCCGCGGGAGCGCCTCACGCCGCTGCGGCAACTGGAGCGGGGTCTTCCTGGTCCACCGCTACTGCCCCTGCCAAGCAGACAAGGGAACCTTCTCCTCCATCTCGTCGCACCGGAGGTGAGCCGGACTTTGATCTCTCCGCGCTCAGCTCCGACGAGGAAGAAGAAGAGTAAGATTCTTTGCTGTACTTGTGGTTCTTCAATTCTTGCTGTTTTGTCTTGTATCTGATTTGCTTTACTCCGAACCCATTCCTTTTCAGGACTCTGGCCCAGAGAGCGGCGAAGAGAGCCAAGGTCCCGGTGATTGTCATCGAGGACGAACCCACCGCGACAGCAGAGGGCGTGTCCGAGACCATCTTGCCGGACCCGGCAACTTTTCCCCAGCGCAGCCCCCAGCGCAGCCCCCACGTAAGTACATAGTTTACTTCTTGCTGTCAGGCGCGCATGGTTGCTCTTTCTTTGCTGATATCTGACTGTTGGTTTGTGTAGAAGTAGAGCATCCTCACCAGGAGTGCCCGGAAGCCGCTCCCGAAATGCCATCTGCTTCGACTACTCCGCCAAGGGAGGACTCCTCGGCAAGGGAGCGTTCTCCAGCAAGGGAGAATTCTTCGGCAAGGGACAGTTCTCCGGCAAGGGACAGCACCAGCGATCCTCCGATGGTTGAGACCACGACTGCAGATCCTAGCACAAGTAATCCTCTTGCTTGAAAACTTCCCTTGGGTTCTTCTTCTTCTGACTTTCTTTTTGGATATTTGCACGACGTTTCTCCTTTCTCCGTTCGTCAGATCCATCTGCCACGGAGCCTATGCAAACCGAGGTCGCCGGTGAGGAGAACGCGCGCAGCAACACCGACGACGCCGCTGCCACCGAAGGAGAAACCGGCGCTGATGATCCTGCCGGCGAAGAGGCCGCCAAAGCTGCCGCCACAGAAGCTGGCGAGGGATCCGGCAATCGCACTGACGGCCCCGAGGCCGCAGGAGCGCCAGGCGCTGCGCCGACCGCCGATCCCTCCGCCGCTGCTGCAGCGCCAGGCTCCGAACAGCCCCAGCCCGGCGCCTATTTGAAGGCCGGCAACGGCATCTTCATCAAGCTCCCCTGGGCGTCAAGCTCCAGGGCGCCGGTCAAAGGAGAGATTTTGGATGGAGAGGTGCTCGCCTCCGCTGGGCTGACGCTGGTCGACGCGCCAAGCAGCAGCAGCGATGAGCCTGAGGAGGAGCAGCTGCTTCGGAAGCTGTTGTCACTGTACCGCGCCCGACAAGCCAAGCTGGAATCCCGAGAAGCGCTTGTCGCAAGGGCGGGAGTGGATATTGAGAAGCGCGCTGAGGAGCTCCGGGGTCTCAGGCAGGAAACCCTCCGATCCCTGGCAGAGGAGCGGGAGCAGGTTGCCGAGGAGCGGAAAGCTTTCCTCCTCGCGAAGGCTGAAGTTGAAGAGCAACAGCGGCTCGCTGCCGAGAAGCTGTCTGCGCAGGAAGGTGAGTTGGCGCAGCGCAAGGTCAACCTTGACAGCCATGAGGAGGAGCTTGCCGCGCGCGAGCAAGCAATTGGCGGGGCTCTCAAGGAAGCAAAGGATGCTGCCGCAGCTGCCGAGGCCGCCAAGAAGGAGCTGGAGACGAAGATGGCGCAGCTGGAGGCCGATCTCAAGGCGAGCGGCGAGGAGCTTGCCGCGCTCAAGCGTGAGCGCGAGAAGGACGTCGCCGCTCATGGCGAGCTGCAGGGTCGTCTCGCTGAGAGGAGCAAAGAGCTTAGCGCCGCCAAGGACTCCAACGCAGATCTTGAGTTGAAGCTGGCCACTTTGACCAAGATGCTGGACGGCGCCAGGGAGCAGGAAGCGGCCTTGAAGGAGAAGATCAAGGCTGACGAGGCGCTGCTGGCGAGTGCTGCTGCCGCCTAGGATGCTTTTAGGGAGACTGTGGAGCACTGGACCAAGGGTCTCGTGAATGTTGCCGCCGCCATCGACGGGGAGCTGGCGCAGCTGGGGATGGAGGGCCTCGGGTATTCTTCCGACGAGCACCTCCAACCCAGCGCCAAGCTCAGCTTGTTCTTCAAAGGCGTGGCGACGGCCCTCCAGCGACTCCGGGAGAAGATCCCAAAGCAGTTGGCCGACGAGTCGCGCAAGATCTGCGTGGGAGTTCTTCAAAAGGTGCTGGTGAAGGTGGCCTTCCGCAACCCAGGCCTCAACCTCACCAACATCCTCAGGTCCCTGCCGCCGGATGCTGATCTGGAAGCGCTCAAGGCCCTTGTCACACCCATTGTGGACAAGGTGAGCAAGATCATGAGGGTTGAGGGCGATCGCGTAGATTAGGCCGCCCGTTTTCTCTTTTTCTTGTCGCTACTGGTCATGTCATGAGAACAATCTGTTAGAGCCGCGACAAGCTATCTTGTAATATAACTCTATTTTGGGTAAAGATTGCTGTGTTATTTCCTTTACTTGATTCCTTCCTTTGTATGTTTTTGCCCTACGCTTTTAGGGAACTTGTCGGCTCAGGCACCTTAGCCGCGAGCGCTGAGTGCGGGACATCAGCAGCCTGCTGGCGGTGCCGCTTCCGACAAGAAACCTTGTCGCAACTAGTCGCAGCTCACTTAAGTTGTTGAGCGGACTCGAAACAAAGTAAGGGCGCAACTAGCTACGAGTTGGTTCCTCCGCACACAGGTTTTCCATACAAAGCACGGTTGTTCGAGGAAGATAACTTAAAAATTAAAACTGATTGCTCAAACTTTGGCAACTTAGCTTTTCTGTTGTTTGCTTTCCGGTAAGGCGAAACTTCCTTGAACGATGCCTGGTCCACACCATTATCTTCTCCTTTCCTCCCGGCAAACTTGTGGGCGAGGGAACCTTCCTTTCCTTTTTGAGAAAAAGAAAGAAGAGAAAATAAAGACATGGAGCCTTACGGCTCGTTATTGCTTACCGGGGGTAGGTGCTGCACAATGTGTCAGATAACGCATGCCAAAAATAGTATAAAGCATGAAATTGACAAGATGTGTGAAGCACATGAGCTTTACTTATGCACGGGGTCTGCGCCCGGCTTTGTACAAAGGATTACATGCAACATCGGCAAGACTTGTACAAAAGGTGGTTGCCGGAACAGGTTCCAGCAACCGCGCCCTATGGGTAAAACTTACAAAGATGCTCAATGTTCCAGGAGTTGCTCACCGGAATGCCATTTTCGGTCTCAAGGCGGACAGCGCTAGGCCTAGTGACTCGTTTCACCCGGTAAGGGCCTTCCCACTTCGGCGTCAACTTGTTGGAATTCTTGGCAGACTGAACGTGCCGAAGAACAAGGTCGCCTTCCTTGAAACTTCTGGCATTAACTTTGGGGCTATGGTAGCGGCGCAAAGCTTGCTGGTATCGAGCAGCTCGTACAGCAGCCTGAAGACGGTCCTCCTCAAGGAGCAGCGCGTCATCTTGTCGCAACTGCTCTTGCTCAAGCTCATCATAAGCGAGCACTCGAGGTGACCCGTATACGAGTTCCGTGGGGAGAACTGCCTCTGCTCCATAGACTAGAGCGAAAGGTGTCTGGCCAGTGGCTCGATTTGGCATCGTCCTGATCGACCAAAGAACCACCGACAGCTCCTCAATCCAGTTCCTTCCGCACTTGCGCAGCCTGTCGAAAGTCCTGGTCTTGAGCCCGCGCAGCACTTCAGCATTTGCCCTCTTCGCTTGACCGTTGCTTCTCGGATGAGCAACAGAAGCGAAGCAGACCTTGGCGCCAAGATCTTGGGCATACTGCGTGAAGGTGCGGCTCGTGAATTGTGTGCCGTTGTCGGTGATGATCCTGTTAGGGATCCCGAAACGGCAAACAATCAACCTGAAGAACTTGACTGCTGACTGTGCTGTCACCTTCCTCACCGGTTCCACTTCCGGCCACTTTGTGAACTTGTCGATTGCAACGTACAAGTACTCAAAGCCCCCGACAGCTCGGGGAAAGGGGCCGAGGATGTCGAGCCCCCAGACCGAAAATGGCCAGGATAAAGGGATCGTCTGGAGAGCTTGAGCTGGCTGGTGTATCTGCTTGGAATGGAACTGGCACGCTTCACACTTGGTTACTTGTGCAGTTGCATCCTGGAGGGCTGTCAGCCAAAAGAAACCTTGCCGGAACGCTTTGCCGGCAAGTGCTCTCGCGCCAATGTGGTGACCACATATGCCTCCATGTATCTCTGCCAACAGCTTTTGTCCATCTTCCCGATGAATACACTTCAATTTCACACCGTTGAGTCTTCTTCTGTACAGTGTGTTGTCGACAAACTGGTACATACTTGACTGCCGGGCTACTTTTTCCGCTTCTTCTTGTTCTTCGGGAAGTTCTCCTGTCTGAAGGAAACGGACAATCTGCTGTGCCCATGCTGGAGCTTGCGGCTCGACAACAAGGACTAAAGGCACATCTGCTGCTGCGGGAGCACCCGCTTCTACGGCGAGAACCTGCGGCTCAGCCGGAGCTTGATGTTCCCCGGCAAGCTTGCCGGAGCAAAACTTGTCGGGAGCGTCTGCTTCAACGGAACAGACCCTATGGCCTGCCGGAGCAGACTGCTCCCCAGCACCCTTGGTGTTGATTTTGAGGACCTTCTTAGCGGCGGCTTCGGGGAGCTCTGCCGGAAAATAGTCACCAGAAATCAACTTCCTCTTCTTGCTCTGTCCAGTTGATGGCGTTACAGACGGTTGAGTCAGCTTGAGCACAAAGATCCCTGGTTCCACAGGTAACTTCAGTGCGGCGCACTTTGACAGGCCATCGGCAATGTCGTTCTGAGCTCTTGGAACATGTTCCATCTGCAGGCCGTCAAAGTGCTCTTCTAGCTTCCTCACTTCATCAACGTAAGCTTCCATCAACGGACTCTAATAATTCTTGTTCACTTGGCGGACAACAAGCTGTGAGTCACCCCTGACAATGAGCTTTTTGATCCCAAGGTCTACTGCGATCCTGAGACCGGCAAGCAAACCTTCATACTCTGCAGTATTGTTCGTTGCTTGCTCCTTGGGAAAGTGCATCTGGACTACGTACTTGAGGTTCTCTCTGGTGGGTGCAACAAGTAGCACGCCCGCACCGGGGCCTTGCAGCGAGAAGGCACCATCAAAGTACATCAGCCACTCTTTGCTTGCTTCCTTGACGGGGATGCTCGTTTCTGGAATTTCTTCATCTTGTGTTGGCGTCCACTCTGCTATGAACTCTGCCAATGCTCTGCTTTGGATAGTTGAAGTGCTTTCAAACTTGAGGCCAAAGCTTGACAGTTCCAGTGCCCACTCGACAATCCTGCCTGTTGCTTCTGGATTTTGCAGTATCCTCTTCAGCGGAAAACGAGTGATGACTGTGATCTCATGTGCTTGGAAGTAATGGCGCAGCTTTCTCGAGGCCATGAGAAGGCCGAAAAGCAATTTCTGCACACCAGAGTACCTTGACCTAGCCCCCTCCAGAAGGGAACTGACAAAGTAAACTGGGCGCTGCACCATTCTCTTCTGCATCTCCTCACACGCCTGCGTAGATCCATCCTTGTCGGGACTAGAGCTTGCCGGTGAAGTCCCTTGCTTGTCGCTGGATGCATCTGCCATGGTTGCTGGCTCATCATCCGCCTCCCTCTCTGCTACTAACGCAGCACTAACCACTTGATTGGTTGCCGCTATATATAGCAGCAACTTCTCTTGTGGCTTAGGTGCGACAAGTGTTGGAGTGGAGGACATGTATCTCTTCAAGTCCTGCAGCGCAGCCTCCGCTTCCGGAGTCCATTTCATTGGACCTGCCTTTTTCAATATTTTGAAAAATGGCAGGGCGCGCTCAGCAGACCTAGAGATAAACCTGCTGAGAGCAGCTACGCAACCGGCAAGTCTTCGTACATCCTTGACGCGCTTTGGTGCTTCGATCTGCTCAATGGCCTTGATCTTGTCGGGATTGGCTTCATTTCCCCGTTGAGACACGAAGAACCAGAGAAGCTTGCCGGAGGGATCTCCAAACACACACTTCTCGGGGTTAAGCTTGAGGTTGATCTTGCGTAGATTTGTAAAGGTTTCGTCTAAGTCTTGAATCAGAGTTGACTTGTCCTTGCTCTTGACCACTATGTCATCCATGTAGGCTTCCACATTTCTGTGTATTTGCGGCTTAAAAGCGTCGTGGACTACCCTTGCAAATGTTGAACCAGCATTCTTTAAACCGAAAGGCATCCGTACGAAACAGTATGTGCCACATGGGGTGATGAATGCGGTCTTCTCCTCATCCTATTCTGCCATGAAGATCTAATGGTATCCTGAGTATGCATCAAGAAATGAAAGCAAGTCACATCCGGCCGTGGAGTCAACAATCTGGTCGATGCGCGGCAAGGGAAATGGGTCTTTGGGACAAGCTTTATTGACATTGGTAAAGTCGATACAAAGCCTCCATTTCCCGTTTGCCTTGCGCACAACTACAGGGTTGGCCAACCACGTAGGATGGAGCACTCCTCTGACAAGGCCTGCTACTTCCAATTTCTTGATTTTTCTGCGATGAATTCTTGGCGCTCCACTGCCTGTTTACTAACTTTCTGCTTGACGGGCCGTGCATGAGGACAGACGACAAGATGGTGCTCGATTACTTTCCTGGGAACACCGGGGATGTCAGACGGTTGTAATGCAAACACGTCGACGTTCGCCCGCAGGAAAGCAACAAGCGCGCTTTCCTATTTAGGGTCGAGAGTGGCACTGATGGTGAAGGTACCACCAGTGCCATCCTCCTTGGCGGACACTTTGTTGGTCTCTGGTGGAGCTGCCATTGTCTTCTTATACTTGCCGGTGGAGCTCGATGGTGCGTCCTCGACGGTAGCGCAGCACTCCGAAGAGGAGCGCTTGCCGGAGTGGGCATCAGAACTCTTGCCGGACTTGGTCTTCTTCTTCGCCCCGGGAGCTTCAACGGCAAGTGACTTGTGATCTGTTGCGGCTGCTGCTTCCCGGTAGATCTTGTCGGCGTAGATAAGAGCATCCTTCTTGTCGCCAGGGACAGAGATGACACTTATCGGGCCTGGCATCTTCAGCATGTTGTATGCATAGTGAGAGGCTGCCATGAATTTGGCGAGTGCTGGACGGTTTTCTTCTTCCTGTTATTCAGCCGCCGGTTTCTCTTTGTCGGGGCAGTCTCCTCACTATCAGATCCTCCTGCTCCTGTATTCTCTCCGAGGAGTTCCCTCCCTTCCTCAGCACGTGCACACTTGTCGGCCAGGGCATATAGCTCACTGACGTCTCTGATCTTGCACATCGCCATCTCCTCCCGCATCCTGCGGTTTCGCATGTTCTGATGGAACGCGCTGATTACCGCGGCAGGGTGGACATCTGGGATGTTGTGCTGTACACGGCTGAATCTCTGAATGTACTTGCGCAGGGGCTCTCCTTCTTTCTGGGCGAGCAGATGAAGGTCGCTCTCTTGGCCATGAGGCTTGTGGCCGCCTGTAAAGGCGCCGACAAACTGATGGCATAGGTCTGCCCAGGAGGATATGGAGTTGTCCGGCAAGTGCATGAGCCAGGATCTGACATTGGGCTTGAGCACCAGCGGGAAGTAGTTGGCCAGGATCTTGTCGTCCCGCCCCCCGGCATCTTGCACCGCGATGGTGTAGATGCTGAGGAACTCCGACGGATGCGACTTGCCGTCATACTTCTCTGGTACATCTGGCTTGAAATTCTTCGTGCTGGGCCACTGGACTTGCTGCAGCTCACGAGTGAACGCAGGGCAACCTACCGCGTACGACAAGTCGCCTGGTTCCCCTGGCGCATGCATGTCGACAGAGGGCCCAGTGCGCTGGTTTGATTGACGCCGCGTTTCTCTCTGGCGCTCGATGCGAGTGCGAGCATCTTCTTGCTGTCGTTCGTGAAGAACTTGGCGCTGATCGCGACGAGCTCGTGGATCTGATGATGCGGTGGAGTCGCTGTCGAGGTGGATCCGGCGAGTCGGCGATCTTGGCCTTCGGGGTGGAGAGTGCATGGTGGTTGCCCCCCCCACAGGTTCCGTCGCCATCGGCTCATGCCTGGCGGTCCTGCTGCGGCAGCGATGTACTCGGCTGCCGCGGAGTGTCGCCGTTGGCGAAGCCGATGAGACTCTGAATGGTGGCCCTCCATCCGTCGATCTTGTCCTCCGTTGGAGGGTAATCCAGGAGCAGTTGAGCTCGCGCCAAAGCTTCTGCTGGAGTGGTGGGTGGCAGTTGCGAACGGTGCGAGGAGCGGGATATGCTCGGACTTCTAACTATGTTAGAAGGAGCAGTATCCCGTCCAGGCGACCGTGCCTCGCTCGTGCCAGCACGTTGGCGTGCATGCTGGTCTTGAGCGCCCCGAGACCCACCAGCTCGATCTTGGTCCAACAAACGTATGGTACTGCGAATACCATGATGTTGTCGGTCCTGCGCCTCCTGAGATGGGCGCGGTGCATGTACGAACGCCGAGGTCTGCGCGGCCTTGTCCTTGGACCTGGCAGCACCGTGGGCTCCCTCGTCGACGTCCGTTCTTTCGCCGGCGTCTAACCCACCACCCGCTTGCTCCGGTGGTGGTGAGATTGACGTGGACGGAACAACTGCCGCCGAAGCCTTCTTCTTTGGTGGCATGTCGATGATGAAGATGAAGATCTAGCTCGTGTGAACGCCGGATCAGGTTCACACAACCTCGACGCCCCCTACCTGACGCGCCAAAGATGTCGGGGAAGCTGATCCACGAACACCTATGGTACCGGCGGACCGAGCCCCTTTCGGTTCGGCGGGGGGCGGAGATCGCACGAAGAGCGGATCGAGGCGAAGCACACGAGCAGTTTACCCAGCTTCGGAGCTCTCCGGAGAGATAATACTCCTACCGCTGCTTGTCTGATTGTATTGAGTTCTTGCTTGGGAGCGTTGAGTGCTACAGTACACACGAGCTGCTAACGAGACCGAGCATGAGTGTTTTTCTGGCCTCCAACCCCCCTCTACGTTGCGCATGGGCCTCCTTTTATATGCTCAAGGGGTCACCGACAGGTGGCAATGTAGACAAGGGCAAAAATGGAAAAGGAATTGCGGTAGGTACAACTACCTGTACAGTGTATCCTACCTAACCCTGACGGCAGGGGACAAAGGCATTAAATGCCCGTCTGCATCGCCCAAATAGTGCAAAAAGGACCGTCAGGGACGCCACCGCTTGCCACGATGGCAATCTTGTCAGCGTCGCTCGCCACCTTGCACCGCTGGCTGCACAGCCTCCTGCCACGCGCGTCTGGAAAGGCCCCAGGGCGACACGTTGGTGGATGGGCTGGAGCGCGGGTACAGAATGGTAGCTTGCCGCGGCAAGCGCCTTGCCGCGGTCGTTGTCTTGTCACGTCCGGAAGCTTGTCGCTCACCGGGCCTTGCCGGGACGCGCGGCGCGTCGCGGCAAGTTCCTTGAAATGCCTTGGTTGGCCTTCCCGGCAAGGTCCTCTTGCCAGGGCCTTGTCTCCTTGGCTTAAATACTTTGTTCTTGAATGGCTCCGAAGGAACCACGGAGGACCTTGGCGGTCGCCCGGCAAGCCTTGCCGCGGTGTGCTGCAACTGCCCGTGCACAAGTTTGGGATACTAGGGTACCCCTACTCTAGTACACCGACATACAATAATATCACTCTCTCAATATATGTGCCAAAAAGGATGCTCGATTTTGGTGGAACTGCACAAAAACTTTGGGTGCTTCATTGCCTCGACAACTTCCATCCTTTCCTGTCAGTCGCTAATCTCCGCTTGCTTTCTTCCTTTGCTGTCAGTCGCTTGGCTTATCTCGGCTTCCAGTCAAAGGAAATAGTAATTGATATGCTACCTCACACAGGTTGGTACTGGTCTTTATCCTGATTATTGTGCCTGTCATATGTTTTGGTAATTTGGTATTGTGCTACTATTTGCCGATTTCATAAAGGAGTAATTTGGAGCCTGAACTGCAGGCAAATCATTACATCGGGTGATTTCAATAGAACTGCACAAAATGATCAGATGGACAGGTACTTATGCTACCGCTATGTACTGCAAAGTTCACTCAGACAAGCATCGATGTTGACAAGAAGTGCCTATATTCATTCGAGTATCAACCGGCGTCAACCAATTGTCAAACTCCAAGTATTAGGAGAGTGAACGCCAAAAATATTGCTTGGTGCATAGCCCAGAAAAACGCAGTCCAGTCTTTGGTCCCAACTTGTGCCTTTTGGTTATCGGCACATTTGGTAGCGAACTATATGGCATGGTGTCTAAAGATTCCAGACAAGTTGGTTGACGCGTATATTCATCTGGGACTTAATCAGTCTGCACGCCAAGGATGCTCCATTTTAGTTGAACTGCACAAAAAATTTGGGTGGTTCATTTTCTCAACGCCTCCTTTCTCGTCTGCAATGTAGAATTTTGGCGAGATACAGGACCAAGATGAGCCAGTAAACTAGTTGGATGAAAGTAGTGGCCAAGTTGCTCAAACCTCCGTCGGCACGAGGCCACTATTTGAGGATAAACCTACAAGCAAAGTTCAGATTGTCTGTGCTGCCTCTTATGTACTCGAAAGTTTACTCATACAAGAACTAATTTTAGCAAGAAGTACCTCTGATTGAACATCATTTACCAGTCTGTACCCTAGGTAATTAAAGTTCGTCCATGGATCATATTGGCTGTGATCTCAATCATTTGGATGCATAAACATACTGAACATGTGTATATCTGAATCTTTTTGTGAATTATGTATGAATATTGTCGTGTGATCTATCAATCATTTGGATGCATAGATATGCTGAGCTTGTGTATATATGAATCTTTTGAGTTGTTGATAGTGAATGTTGGCTATGAATATGAACGTGTCCTGTGAACCTGAGTTTGATATGAATTGCAACAGAACCAGTTATAACCC
This sequence comes from Triticum aestivum, assembly GCF_018294505.1. Taxonomy (NCBI): domain Eukaryota; kingdom Viridiplantae; phylum Streptophyta; class Magnoliopsida; order Poales; family Poaceae; genus Triticum; species Triticum aestivum. The sequence continues at coordinate 415,638,802 of NC_057798.1, forward strand.
TTCTCCTCCTCTCAATCTGCGACTCCACTGTCGCGTTTTCCCATCTCCGAGTCATTCCTGTCCAGGGCGTCGCCCTCGTCCACCACCTCGCTGTGTTTGGTGCGGTGTGGTCAACAAACGAGAGTCATCGGAAGAGGATTGTACGTGAAGAGCCTGACGGCTGGGACCCATGAGGTCCATGGTCGCACGCAAGGAAAGTCCTCCTTATTAAGCTGAAAAAAATGTTTCCTCCACCTGACAGTTGGGACCCGCCGGCTGTATCTTCGCACGGAAGGAAGTGCCTCCTTGTTTTGCAAAAAAAATTATTCATCCCGTTGACAGCTGGGACCCGTCAGGTTTGGTGACTGACTTGTGGGCCTGCTAAGCGGACGTGTACACACGGCTTTGTCAACTTAATCAACAAATGATTCTAGCAGATGGACCGTTGGATGTTAATCCAACAGCCGTGCTCCTTCTTCAACCTCTGTTCTTGCTCCTGTCTCCCGTGGGCGGCACCGCGGCTGTGCTGTCGCGCACCCGAACCAGTGAAGTTTCCCACTCCTCTCCATCTGCGACTCCACTGCCCCGTCTTCCCCATCTCCGGGTAGTTCCAGTCTGGGTGCACTCGGCACGGTGTGGTCAATGTGGTCAACAACCGAGAGTCATCGGAAGATGACTGTACGTGAGAGGCTGACAGTGGTTAAGGAACGCATGGACGCATGCATGCAATGGAACACGGCGAGGTCAACGTGGTTAAGGAACGACTTCCATCAGAAGTATACTGTACGTGGAGAGTCTCAGCTAGGTCCACGGCCGCAGCAAGTAAGTGCCTCCTTATTACGCGGAAAATAATGATTCCTCTAACTAACAGCAGGGACCCACTGGACGGGCCACCGTATTTTGCGAAAAAAAACATTTGCCCCCTGACTGGTGGGACCCACCTGACGGGCCACTGTATTTCACAAAAAAACGACCCCCCGCTGTCAGCTCGGACCCATCGGAAGTGCCTCCTTATTACGCACAAAAAAAATGAATACTTGCCCTGCTAGCTGGAACCCACCTTGGTGGTAGGCTGACTTGTGGGCCTACTAAGTTGACGGGGACGAAGGGCTTTGTCAACTTAGTCAATCTGAACGATTCTAGCTCCAGTGACTGTATGATGTCCATCCAACGGCCCTAGTGCTTCTTCAACCTCTGGTCTTCTTGCTCCAGCCGCCCAAACCAGCGCCGGTCGTGCCTCATGCTCCTGCCTCCCGTGGCCGGCTGTGCTTCCGCGGAGGACTCACCGCCCCCTACTATTCCCACCGCTGGCCAGGCCCTGCGGCGACGGCAGCCTCACACCGCAGCCGAACCAGTGAACCCTCGTACTCCTCTCCGCGCGGGCTTCCACTGCCGCGTCTTCCCCGGCTCCGCGTTGTCCCCTTCCTAGGCCTCGCCGTCGTCCACCACCGTGGTGCTCTCTGCGCGGCGTGGTCAACGTGGTCAAGGAACAACTTCCATCGGAAGAGTACTGTACGTGGAGAGGCTGACAGCTGGGTCCACGGCCACATCCAAGTTTTTTTGTGATTTGCCAAGTAAGTCGCTTTGTCAGTCCTGTTGGGCTGCAAATCTTTCAAGACGAGGAGAGCTTTCATTCGGCTGGCCGAGAAAATGGCCCATCAGTAATGAGAAATGGGCTGTACATTTTTAAAACACATCAAAGCGGCAATTAGTTTCAAATATCTTTTTTTTTCATTTCGAGATTTTAAATTACATTAATTTTTATGCGTGGAGAATTTGTTGGATTTTATATTGATATACATTTAGTTTTAAATTCAATTTGAATGTGAGTCGAAATTTTGAGATTAAAAACAGTTCGGACCGCACCGAAATATGCAAAATTTCATATAATTTTTTAACCGTGGCCACAATATGGGCTGTAATGCTAACAAAAAGAATATGGGCTCCAAACAAAACCTTAAGAATTAGCAAATGGGCTGTAAATTATTAGAAATAATGGCAGATGGGCTGTATGCTGTTTTCCACAGATTTGAGGCTTTCCTAAAAAAAAGGTTGACGCACAATCAGTGACTGTTGGATGGCCATCCAACGGCCGTCGTGCTTCTTCAATCTCTGCTCTTCCTGCTCCAGCCGCTCAAACAAGCGCCGGCGGGACTGCCTGCTCCCTCCTCCCCGCGACCGGTTGTGCTGCCGCGCAGGCCTCACCGCCCCACCATACTCCCATCGCTGGCCTAGCCATCCCTCTACTCACCCACACCTGCTGTTATTCTCCGACGACGGCAGACGAACCAGTAAACCCTCGTTCAGTCGTACTCCCCTCCGCGTGGGAAACAACTGCTGAGTCTTCCCTGCATCCGTGTCATTCACTTCCTAGGCCTCGCCGTCGTCCACCGCCCTGGTGCTCTCGGCGCGGCCTGGTCAACGTGGTCAACGACCGACATGCATCTGAAGTGGAGGGTACGTGGAGAGGCCGACAGCTGGGTCCACGGCCGCACGCAAGGAAATGCCTCCTTATTACGCGCAAAATAATGATTCCTCCACCTGACATCGGGGACCCACCGAAAGGGCCTCAGTATTTTGCGAAAAAAACGTTACCGCTGCTGACAGCTCGGACCCACCAGCTATATCTTCGCACGCAAGGAAGTGCCTCCTTATTATGCACAAAAAAATGAATACTCCCCCTGTTAGCTGGGACCCAGTATAGTGGCAGACTGACTTGTGGGCCTACTAAGTTGACGGGGACGGAGGGCTTTGTCAACTTAGTCAATATGCACGATTCTAGCTCCAGTGACCGTACGATGTCCATCCAATGGCCGTAGTGCTTCTTCAACCTCTGGTCTTCTTGCTCCAGCCGCCCAAACCAACGCCGGTCGTGCCTCGTGCTCCTGCCTCCCGTGGCCGGCTGCGATGCGGCGGAGGCCTCACTACCCCTACTACTCCCACCGCTGGCCAGGCCATCCCTCTACTCACCCACACCCCCTGTTATTCTGCGGCGACGGCAACCTCACACCGTAGCGAACCAGTGAACCCTCATACTCCTCTACGCGTGGGCATCCACTGCCGCGTCTTCCCCGGCTCCGCGTCGTCCCCTTCCTAGGCCTCGCCATCGTCCACCGCCCTGGTGCTCTCGGCGCGGCGTGGTCAATGTGGTCAAGGAGCGGCTTCCATCAGACGTGGACTGTACGTGGAGAGGCTGACAGCTGGGTCCATGGCTGCAGCAAGGAAGTGCCTCCTTATTACGCGCAAAATAATTATTCCTCCACCTGACAGCGGGGACCCACCGGACGGGCCACCATATTTCACGTAAAAAACATTTCCCCCCTGACTGCCGGAACCCACCAGCTACACCTTCGCACGCAAGGAAGTGCGTCCGGGCAAAAAAAAAATGATTCGCACCCCTGACTGTTGGGACCCACCAGCTACATCTTCGCACGCAAGGAAGTGTCTGACAGTAGGGACCCACCTGGTCGAAGCGTACGTAGCGTTGTCATTCTGGTCGCGAACGTGTACGTACATACTGGTCGATGTAGAGGCGCGCACGTGTCGTAGATGTAGAGGCGCGCACGTGTCGTAGTAGAGGCGCGCACATAGCATGTACACGTACGTACAACGGCGAGGGTGCGAAAAAGAAAATACGGCCACGTATGTACATACGGGCAGGGTCTCTAACGCCTACTCGCGCATACATACATGGCTGGGTCGGAACAGAGAAACAACGTCATCGTCGTGTTCATGGGGAGCCAACTGGCTAGGTCGGAACGGAATGCATGGTCATGTTCATCGGGAGGGCTTGGATGGAACAGGCGATGGAAATGAGGCCTAGCGTACCGCACAACGGAGGAAACGGCCTTGTGTTCGACCGTCCATGTTCGAAACGGGGTCCTGTTGATCGGGAGGGGCCTGGCGTACCGGAAAACAGAGGAAATGGACCTCCTACGGTCGAAACGGGGGTCCTGTTGATCGGGAGGGGTGTGGCGTGCCGCAAAACAGACGAAACGGACCTCCTACGGTCGAAATGGGGGTCCTGTTCATCGGGAGGGTTGTGGCGTACCGCAAAACGGATGAAACGGACTTGTGTTGGAGCGCTACGGTCGAAACAGGGGGGGAGGGGTGTGGTGTACCGCAAAACGGGACTCCACGGGATAGTGTTCATCTCCACCGTATATCTCCTCCAGCCTCCACAGGCTCCTGTTCATCTAGCCTCCACTGCGCGCTACTCCACTTGCTACTGTTCAACCGCCCCTCCACGGGCACCCCTCCACCGTCTACTGTTCATCCAGCCCTCCACACCATGGGGTCCTGTTCAACCACCCCTCCACAGCCACCCCTCCACCGTCTACTGTTCATCCAGCCCTCCACACCATGGGTTCCTGTTCATCCAGAGACAACACCACCCCTCACTGTTCATCCACCCCCCTGCAATGCTCACTGTTCATCCCAGAGGCAGCATCGATCGGCTTCAGTTAGCAGCAGTAGTGAAGGAATCGCTCCATCGGGTTCAGTTAACAGCCATCAATCGATCGCTCGGGTTCAGTAATGCGTAGCCTGTAGTGCAATCGCTCGGGTTCAGTTAGAGCCCAACGCCTCGCTCGGCTTTAGTTAGAGCCAACACCTCGCACACACGCGCGTATGTATGAGAGAAACGCGCATCGCTCCGCCCCCGACCTCCCACCGTAACCGGCAACTCCCCGAAATTTTCCTCCCCCTCGCTTCTACCATGGTTTTTTCCGTCATGGACGGCCCAAAGAATGTCATGCAGCTGCGTCTCCGGCCCGCCCAGGACGAAAAGCCCATTTTCTGTCATGATTTTTTGTCATAGAAGTAGGAGCCCACCACATCTATGATGATACCGGGTTTTGTCACAATTATCGTCATAGAAGTGTCATATGTATGACAGAAAAAAACTTCGTTCGGCCCAAAATGTCATGGATGTGTCTTTTTTTGTAGTGTTCATCTTGAGTATATTTGGAGTCGGAGTGATAGCTTCTCTTGGAGTGATTGTCGGAGTCAGAGCCGGATACCCATTCACCAACATGAGCTTGATGTCTTCGCTTTGTGTAGCTCTTTGATGACTTGTCCTTCCTTTCCGAATCCTTGCTTCTCCGGGAGGTTCTTCGTTCACGATGATCATCTCTACTCCTCCTCTCTCTTGGTGGTGATTCTTCTCTTCTACTTCTTCTTTTGGGTGAATCTTCTCTCCTATTGTAAGCAGCCGTACACTCATTGGAATAGTGTCCGGGTCTTCCACAATTGTAGCAATTATGTTCATGACTCGAAGATCTTTTGTCATTGTAGGACCTTGACTTGGAACTCCTTTCCTTGCTTCTACTCTTGTAGAACTTGTTGAAGTTTTTCACCATTAAGCTCAATTCCTCATTGAAGGTTTGTTTCTCACTTGATGATGTAGGAGCATCACATGAGGCTTTGTAAGCACCACTTGACTTGTTGTGAAGCTCTTCCTTATCCTTGAGTGACATCTCATGAGCAACAATTCTTCCAATGACTTCGGTTGGCTTGAGATATTTGTAATTGGGCATCATTTGGATCAATGTGCACACGGTATCATATTTTCCATCCAAGGCTCTTAGGATCTTCTTGATGATGAATTTGTCGGTCATCTCTTCACTTCCTAAGCCGGCAATCTCATTTGTAATGAGAGCAAGCCTAGAGTACATTTCAGCGACACCTTCACCATCCTTCATTTTGAACTTGTCAAGTTGACTTTGAAGCACATCCAATTTGGATTCCTTGACGGAGTCGGTACCTTCATGCATATCAATCAAAGTATCCCAAATTTCCTTTGCATTCTCAAGGTGGCTGATTTTGTTGAATTCTTCGAGGGACAATCCGTTGAAGAGGATATCACAAGCTTGAGCATTGTATTGCAGCATCTTCAACTCTTCCGCAGTAGCTTCATGGTTCGGTTCTCTCCCATCGAAGAATTCACCTTGCAAGCCAATACACACAATAGCCCAAACGGCGGGGTTATGTCCAAGAATATGCATTTTCATCTTATGCTTCCAACTAGCAAAATTAGTACCATCAAAGTAAGGACCTCTACAGTGGTAATTTCCCTCGCTAGACGCCATACTCTCCTAGGTTGTGAAACCAAGGCTATGATCACCAAAAGCTGTGGAATCAAGGCAAATGGAGACGAAAGCTTTGATACCAATTGTAGGATCGAAAGTATGTCTAGAGGGGGTGATTAGACTACTTGACCAAATAAAAACTTAACCTTTTCCCAGTTTTAGTTCTTGGCAGATTTTAACAACTTAACACAAGTCAAGCAATCTTAACACAATGCAAGCAAGCATGCAAAGAGTATATGAGCAGCGGAAAGTAAAGCATGCAACTTGCAAGAATGTAAAGGGAAGGGTTTGGAGAGTGCAAATGCAATAGGAGACACAGATGTTTTTGTCGTGGTTTCGATAGGTGGTGCTATCGTACATCCACATTGATGGAGACTTCAACCAACGAAGGGTAACGACTGCACGAGTCCATGGAGGGCTCCACCCACGAAGGGTCCACGAAGAAGCAACCTTGTCTATCCCACCATGGCCATCGCCCACGAAGGACTTGCCTCACTAGGGTAGATCTTCACGAAGTAGGCGATCTACTTGCCCTTACAAACTCCTTGGTTCACTCCACAAAACTTGTTGGAGGCTCCCAAGTGACACCTAACCAATATAGGAGACACGACTCTCCAAAAGGTAATAGATGGTGTGTTGATGATGAACTCCTTGCTCTTGTGCTTCAAATGATAGTCTCCCCAACACTCAACTCACTCTCATAGGATTGGATTTGGTGGAAAGATGATTTGAGTGGAAAGCTGGGGAAGGCTAGAGATAAAGATTCATATGGTTGTATTGGAATATCTTGGTCTCAACACATGAGTAGGTGGCTCTCTCTCAAAAAATGGGTAATGGAAGTGTAGGCACGATCTGATGGCTTCCCTCACGAATGAGAGGGTGGAGGGGTATATATAGCCTCCACACAAAATCTAACCATTACACACATTATACCAAACTCGGTGGGACCGAATCAGAAAACTCGGTCGGACCGATTCAGTACATATGTGACTGTTAGGCAATTTCGGTGGGACCGACATGTCATCTCGGTGGGACCGATATCATTAGGGTTAGGGCATAACGTAATCTTGGTTGGACCGATTACTCAAACTTGGTTGGACTGACTTAGGCAATAAGCTAACCAGAGAGTTGGTCAGGCAAACTCGCCGGGACCAATCCGCTCGTCTTGGTGGGACCGAAGCATTACGAAAAGGAAATAGAGAGTTTGCATTGCAGACTCGGTGGGACCGATCGCTCATCTTGGTTAGACAGAAACGTTACTAAGAGAAACAGAGAGTTTGCAACCCCATCTCGGTGAGACCGAGATCCCTATCGGTGAGACCAAAAAGAACTAGGGTTTCTGGCAGTGGCTATGTCAAATGAACTCGGTGGCTCCGGATGGATCAAATCGATGGGGCCGAGTTTGACTTTTGGTTTGGGACATATGTGGATATGAGAAAGTGGCTGAGGGCTTTGGAGCATATCACTAAGCATTTTGAGCAAGCAAGCCATTAAGTAACACCTCATCCCCTTTTAATAGTATTGGCTTTCCTATAGACTCAATGTGATCTTGGATCACTAAAATAGAAAATGTAGAGTCTTGGACCTTGAAGTTGTCGGATGTTGGATTCCGGCAGACCCTTAAGGTTCAAACTCTGGGGTGTGCGTGAAGATCTTACCCCTACCAATCCACGTCCGATCGCCTCGCGAGAACCTAAGCTAAACGATGAACAACTCAAGGGACACAAGGTTTATACTGGTTCGGACCACCATTGTGGTGTAATACCCTACTCCAGTGTGTGGTGTGGTGGATTGCCTCTGGGGGCTGAGGATGAACAGCCTCGCGAGAGGTGTTCTTGCGGTGGTGGTTTGCTTGAGAAGGATTCGATCCTCTCTTGGCCCTAGATGAGATTCTCGATGCCTTCTACTGTGGTGGGTATCCCTATATATAGAGGCCCGAGTCCTCTTCCCAAATATTGAGCGAGAAGGGCGCCAACAACAGCCATTTTGAAGGGGAACATCTAGTACAAGTTATCCTAACTATAGTTGGTGTTCGGCTGCCAAAAGCACTGGCGATGACGCTGCCTTGGGCTCCACGGTGACCTCCATCCTACCGCTCTGCTGGTCTTGGTCTCGTTGCTCCGAAATGGTAACCTTAGCCTGATGCCTCGGTACTCCACGCCTGTGCTTGCCCCCTTTGCACCAAAGAGGAAACAAGGACACTGCGCAGGCCGGCACCCACCTGGTCTTGATCGTCATGGCTTGTGTCACGAGCACCTCTCGAGGTACCCTTGCCTTGATCTCTCTGCCTCCTCGTGAGCCTGCCTGGTGAGGCCGCTCCTGAGGAAGCCTTGCGCCGTCCGACCCGTGAGGCTTGGCCCCTCGCGAGGGTCTTGAGTTTGCGTTGATGAAGATGGGCCGTACTAGGCCACCACTTGATCCACGCTGCAGGCCGTAGGCAGGCAAGTCTGGGGACCCCCGTTCCCAGAACGCCGACAGTAGCCACCGGGCCCAAGGCACGCTCGGACTTGGCTTAGCAGAGAAGCGAAAGGGCAAGTGCGGAGCACCGCGGGCCCCATCAGCCTGCGGCCTTGGGCGTGGCGGTTGATTGGACATGGGCGTCTTCGCTTCCCCAGCTGCCTCGGCAACTGCCTGACTTGACAAGTCCCTGCATGCAGAAATGAGTCATGATTACCTGGGATCGTGGAGGCCGACGGTTGGCCTCCTCCGGACTATAAGTACGGACGGGCGAGAGCCCCCGCAGTCCATCTCTTTCTGCTTCACTCCTTCTTCCTCGCCCCTCCTCATTCTTCATGCCAATGGCACCGATCCACCGGTTCTCAGTGGAAGAGAAGGGGAAGGCCCCCCGAGAGGGTCCCGACCCACTCCCGCCGAAGAAGCGGCCGATTCCCGGCCGCCGCAACGAGGTCGCGCGGCAGGAGACGTCGAGGCCTTGGTACGAGCGGCCACCGCCTGGGTTTCCGCTACCCTTGTACGCCCGGGCTGAGGGCCCTAGAGAAGAAGATGCCGAGCGGCACCGTCTGTGCCGCCGGTGACACCGACGAATCACGATGGTGCGCATCGTCGCTCCTGGAGTCCATGCCGAGGGCTCTTCTCGCGAGCTTGTACTCCACACCGCCATGCCTCCAAGCTCTTGGATTTGCCTTCCTCCCTTCTTCGCCTTCGAGATGCCTCCGAGGGGGCCTCTTGAGCTATGGCTGCAACATTCTGACTTCAGCACCCCTGTGACCGGTGCAGAGGTTGAGGTTATCGCTCCGGGCAAGGTCTACATGATCCGGGGCTGGGGCGAGGTTGCTCGGGTCTGCCGAACAGGAGGTGCCCTCGTGATTCATTTCGAATACGATGGCGCCTCCTTGATGTTCTTCAAGGTCTTCGATGCGGAAGGACGCCGACTTGAGTGCTGCCCCAAGGAAGGCGGCCGGGGCTAGGCCTGCCAACCACTTCCCCAGCAGCTTCTCTGGTAGCAGCGGAGAAGCCGGAGGGTCCAGCGATTCTCCCGAGATTCTCGTGACTCCAAAGACGAGCGACGATAGCTACGAGCCCCCGAGCTCGCGTCGCGCTCCAAGCAGGGCAGGTGCATCAGGCCGCCGGCGCGGCTGATCTAGATGGGGTTGGTGCTGGTGCTTGGTGGCCCACTGTTGATGATGGCATCGACCATGGAGGCATGCGAAGTTAGTGTCCCTTAGGATCAGCACCTTTTGTTCCCTGCGAGGAATCGAAGAATCACCCCGTGGGGGTATGTAAAGCGTCTGCTATATCTTTTGTGAATATTATCCTTATTATGGAGTGGTGCGAGGTGCTTGTCCTGTCTCGGCTCGGTTCCCCCTTTCTATCCTCACGAGGGCTTGATGCTCTACGCTGACAGGTCCCGGTCCCCAGGCAGGCTTCAACCATCGCTGGTATGCCAGGTTGCGATGTCATGGTCAAGGACAGGAGGTGGGCGGCCCGAGGTCCAGTAAGAGCCCCCGAGGCACGATGCTCAGGAGGTCCCCTTTAGTGCCCAAGCAGCCTCCGCCGGGCAATAAAGGAAGGCAACGTCGCCGCGACAGAACCGCATTATGTGAGGGTTTGGTGTCGAGTTGATTTAGCTTTTCTAGGAGCATGACTTATCTCGTGAGCTTGGAGCTGTTCTTTGGCGAGGTGCCGGACCTGCGCGTCGGCAGCTGGGATGTCGCTGGGTCAGGCCCTCGTGAGCTTCTCCCCTCTTCCCCGCACTTTCCTTCATGCTCTACGTCCTCAGGTCCCGGCCCTCGAGCGAGCTTAGCCGCCGCTGGTATGACAGGTCGCGATGCCATGCGTCAAGGCCAGGGGGTGAGGGCTGGAGAGCTAGTAAGAGCTCCTGAGTCGCGATGCTCAGGCGCCCCCCTTTTAATGCGCGAGCGGATCGCACGGGGAGAGAGAGAGAGAGAGAGAGAGAGAGAGAGAGAGCTCACAACGCCCCCACGTTATTCCTTAGGTGGATCCTGTACACCAACATGAGGAAAACAAGGATTTCCATTAGGGTTGCCAGCCAGCCATTGGTTGCTCCGAGGGAGTGATTGAGGCACTGAGGGCCTGGTGAGGTAGCGCCTTGCGGGGCTGCCGCGGCCAGAGCTCGACCACTCATATTTGTCGACGTTGCAGGGACGGACCCATGCGCAAGCGCCATGCCAGAGCGAGCGGCTCCAAAGGTAGGTGTCAATTGAGCAGGCGATTATCACAGGCAGGTTAAGCATGAAGAGGCAATCCAACTTAGATAGATGCAAGGAAAGGCACACGCCACTAGGTCAGGCCCGAGCGACTTGGGGATGATGTTGCCCGAGGGGCGGCCCCAACAAAATAGGCTAAAGACATAAGCAAAAATGGATACATGCCACTGGGACAGACCCACGCGGCCTGGGAATGATGCAGCCCGGAGGGCGCTCCCAGCTAAAATGAAACTTGAGAGATGTCACCTGTTACCATTGCAGAGCGAGTGTTGGAGTAGCTGATGATGCGTGGTGAAGAAGCCAATCCTCACGAGCCTTCAGAACTCCGAGCCTTGGGAGGCTCTGGAGGTCCGGGCGGCTCGGCAAGGTCCATCTCCATCTCCTCCAGGAACATGCGGCGCCTGACCACCTGAGCCTCCAGAATGCTCCTCATCAAACGCTGGTGAGCAGCAGCCGCATTCGGCAGGCCGAAGGGCATGCGAACGTAGCTGTGAGGTGGACCCTCACAATGCCCCACGCATGAAGGCCAGAAGTGCTCCTGAGACGCGACTCGATTGAGCCCTGGGTAGTCGATGCAGACGCGCAGCCCACCATCCTCGCCTGGATGGGGGGCTACGCTGGGCAGACGGCGGTTGCTGCGCATGACTCTCGATTCCTGCAGCTCCTGAGTGACCTTGGTGATGAACTCCCGAGGGTTGGGCCCTCCTTGCCTTATGCCTTCCTGAGGAAAACGTGCCGCGAAGCACGCCTCCAAGTGGTGCCCGAGCGCCTACCTCGTGATCTTGGCAAAGTCAGTGGCCCTCCAGGAGAGAGCCCCCGAGCCTTGCCCGAGGAGGGCGCCGAGCACGCCTTCCTATGCGATAAAGGGCAGTGCCCCTTGGATGGGCGCAAATCCTGATGTGGTGCCTCCGGAGGTGCCTGCCTCCTGAGGCCTTAAGCCAGGTGATGTCTTCTTCTTCTTGGAAGCTACTTCGGGAAGGTTTCCACTCTAGCTGTCTGGGTCCTCGATCGACGTGGCTTGGAAGGCACGCTCAATAGAGCACACCGCATCCTTCTCTTCACAGGGGACCGTGATGACTCCACCACTTCCTGGCATCTTGAGGACGTTGTAGCCATGGTGAGTCACTGCCATTAACTTGGCCAGGGTCGGATATCCGAGGATGGCATTGTATAGCAGGAGAATGTGAGTGACATCAAAGTCAATGAGCTCGGTACGATAGTTCTTGTGTTGCCCAAAGGTGACAGGGAGGCGGACCTGCCCTATCGGCACAGTGGAACCATCTGTGACTCCTGAGAAAGGCTTGGTTGGCTGAAGCTGATCGTATGGCACTTGGAGATTGTTGAACGTCTCAACGGACAGGACGTTGAGCCCTACTCCACCGTCGATGAGGGTCCTGGTAACTGGCACATTGCTAATGACCGGAGAACAAAGCATTGGGAGGACACCGGCTGTTGCCGCGCACTTGAGCTGATCCGCTGAGCTGAACGTGATGGCGCACGCGGACCACCTGAGAGGGCGCGTGGCCCCAAGCTTCTTTATAATATATATAGGTCTGGCCCTTTCGAATTTGAATAAAACATCAACAAGGGGAGGACTGCATTCACCTCGCGAGCAAACTGCTTGAAGATGCGCTGAGAGGCCGGGGCCCGGGCTCCGCCCAAGATGCAAGCGATAGCACGTGGCTCCTGGAAGCCGCCGGCCCCCTCATCCCGATGATGGTCGTCATTCCTTCTTGGCGTTGGTGGCAGAGGAGGAAGGCCTGCGTTGCCTTGCAGGCGATCCTCACGAGGCTGATCCCTCCAAGCCCCCTCGCGAGGCTGGTCCTGCCAGTGGTCCTCACGAGGCCGGTCACGCCACCTTTGGCGAGGGCCACGGTCGTCCCATCATCCTCCAGCTCTTCCTCTGCCTCGGCCGTATCCACCTCTTCCTCTGCCTCAGCCGTAGCCCCGATCATTGAGCTTGGGGCGTCGACCGACACGGCCTTCTTGCACGACCCTGAGCTCTTGGAATTCGTTGGTGTTGTGGGTGTGGAGATCGTGGTACACGCAGTACCGGCTGCCCTTGGACAACTCCGGCTGGTCCCTGCCGCGCTTCGTATCCGGCTCTGCTGTGAGCACAACTGCTCCTTTGCGCTTCACATCCTTGGCCTTGGCTTTCTTCTCTTCTGGATCTACAGCTGGGAGCTCGAGAAGGGAGAGGCGTCGCTCCTCAGCCCTTGCGCACTTGGTCGCCAGGTTGAACAGCTCCAGAGACATGCACAGATCTTCGTGGATCGCCAGTTCCTCCTTCATCTTGACGTCGTGGACGCCATCGGATAATGCTGAGATGATGGCTTCCTCGGTCACCTTGGGAATCTTGAGGCGAGCGCTGTTGAAACGCTGGATGTACTTCTGCAAGGTCTCCCCGGTTGCTACTTGATGCGGCATAGGTCACCCACGGCCGACGGACGGCCGCGAGTGCCCTAAAAGTCGGCGATGAAGCGGGTGTGCATCTCGTCCCAGGAGGAGATCGTGCCAGGAGGCAGGTTCAGGAGCCAGGTGCGGGCACCATCCTTGAGCGCCATGGGAAACCAATTCGCCATGACCTTTTCGTCCCCGTTGGCGGCTTCGATGGCTATCTCGTAGAGCTGCAGGAACTCCACGGAGTCGGCAGTGCCGTCGTAGCGAGGAGGCAGGTCAGGTTTGAACTTGCCCGGCCAGGCGACATGGCGCAGGTCGGTGGTGAAGGCGCGACAGCCTACGGTGGCCACCGGAGCTCTCTACTAATGGGGGGCTTGCTCCTAGGGATTCCTGCACGCTGCTACCTAGAGTAACGCGGGGTCTTGACGTCCTGGCGCAGGGATGCGGTCATGGCGTGCTAGTGCAGGAAGCACGCGAGCACCTTCTTGGGGATGAGGGATTTCTTGGTAGCTCCTCTCTTATCACGCGGGCGCTGGACGCAGTGGATCTCTTCCAGGGGCCGCGCGCCTTGGAGCCAGGGCGCCGTCTTGGGGAGGAGGTGGCGGAGGCACCTCCTGGGCTGCATCACCCGCGTAGGCTGGAGGGCGAAGCAGCAAGAGGGATGACGCAGGGGAGCCCCCTGCAGCGCTGACGAGCTCGGTGATGTGAGCGAGCCACTCCTCATAGAGGTCGTCGATGGGACGGTAGTGCAGAAGCTCATGCGCCAGGAGCAACTTGGCGTGCGTGTCCGTGGGGGTGCGGCGGGCGTGCAACGACGAACCGGCTGGAGTAAGCGACGGGGTGGCAGTGGGGCCTTCGCGCTGCACCGAGGGATGCAGCAATGCGGCCTGCTGCTCGTTCCCCGCCGGGCCGTTGGCGGCGTGGGCGGCAGGCGATGAAGAACGACGGGGAGTGATGACCAACAAGTGTAGGGGATCTATCGTAGTCCTTTCGATAAGTAAGAGTGTCCAACCCAACGAGGAGTAGAAGGAAATGATAAGTGGTTTTCAGTAAGGTTTTCTCTGCAAGCACTGAAATTGTAGGTAATAGATAATTTTGTGATAAGATAAATTGTAACGAGTAACAAGTAATGAAAGTAAATAAAGTGTAGCAAGGTGGCCCAATCCTTTATGTATCAAAAGATAAGCCTGGACAATTTCTTATAATGAGGAAGGGGCTCTCGAGGACACATGGGAATTATCGTCAAGCTAGTTTTCATCACGTTCATATGATTCGCGTTCGGTACTTTGATAATTTGATATGTGGGTGGACCGGTGCTTGGGTACTTCCCTTACTTGGACAAGCATCCCACTTATGATTAACCCCTATTGCAAGCGGCCACAACTACAAAAGAAGTATTAAGGTAAACCTAACCACAACATTAAACATTTGGATCCAAATCAGCCCCTAACGAAGCAACGCATAAACTAGGGTTTAAGCTTCTGTCACTCTAGCAACCAATCATCTACTTGTTACTTCCCAATGCCTTCCTATAGGCCCAAATAATGGTGAAGTGTCATGTAGTCGACGCTCACATGACACCACTAGAGGAAAAGAGAACATACATCTCATCAAAATATCGAACGAATACCAAATTCACATGACTACTAATAGCAAGACTTCACCCTTGTCCTCAGGAACAAACGTAACTACTCACAAAGCATATTCATGTTCATAACCAGAGGAGTAATAATATGCATTAAGGATCTGAACATATGATCTTCCACCAAGTAAACCAATTAGCATCAACTACAAGGAGTAATCAACACTACTAGCAACCCACAGGTACCAATTTGTCGTTTTGATACAAGATTGGATACAAGAGATGAACTATGGTTTTGAGAGGAGATGGTGCTGGTGAAGATGTTGTTGGAGTTTGACCCCCTCCTGATGACAGGATCATTGGTGATGATGATGGTGATGATTTCCCCCTCTCGGAGGGAAGTGTCCCCGGCAGGACAGCTCTGCCGGAGCTCTAGATTGGTTTCGCCTCGTGGCGGCGGAGTTCCGTCCCGTAAGCTTGCACACGATTTTTTCGAGGGTAAAAGCCCTCATACAGCAGAAGATGGACACCGGGGGGCCACCAGGGGGGCCAGGAGATAGGGGGGCGCCCAGTAGGGGTGGGCGCGCCCCCCACCCTCCTCGCCAGGGTGTGGGCCCCCTGATGTATTTCTTCTGCTCAATAATTCTTATTAATTCCAAAAACATATTTCGTGGAGTTTCAGAATTTTTGGAGCATTGCAGAATAGGTTTCCAATGTTTGCTCCTTTTCCAGTCAGAATTCCAGCTGCCGGCATTCCCCCTCTTCATGGTAAACCTTGTAAAATAAGGGAGAATAGCCATAAGTATTGAGATATAGTGTGTAATAACAGCCCATAATGCAATAAATATTGATATAAAAGCATGATGCAAAATGGACGTATCAACTCCCCCAAGCTTAGACCTCGCTTGTCCTCAAGCGGAAGCCGGTATCAAAAAATATGTCCACATGTTTAGAGACAGTGGTGTCGATAAAAACAAAATACAGACATGAGGGCATCATGATCATTCTTGTAACAACAACATATATATATTTTATCATATGAATTCTTATCAATTAACAATGTCAAGTATGGTTCAAAAACTTCATTGAGAACTAACAAACTATAATCTCAGTCATTGAAGCAATTGCAATTTACCATAACATCAGAAAGAGTCAACAATAGAGCCTTTTCAGCAAGTCCACATACTCAACTACCTTGTAGTCTTCTACAATTGCTAACACTCACGCAATACTTGTGGTTATGGAGTTTCAGCCGGACACTGAGAAAGATAGGGGCTTATTGTGTTGCCTCCCAGCGTATTCACCTTTAGGTGATGTCAACAATAATAGCCTATGCTAACTTACATCCAGTTAGATATATATATATCATGATCTTTCAAACACGAGGAGCTTGCCAAAGGATAAAATTAAAAAGGGAAAGGTGAAGATCACCTTGACTCAAGCATAAAGTAAAAACATAAAGTAAAAGGTAGGCCCTTCGCAGAGGGAAGCAGAGGTTGTCATGTGCGTTTTGGGTTGGATGCACAAAATCTTAATGCAAAAGAACGTCACTTTATATTGCCCATTGTATGTGGACCTTTATTATGTAGTCCGTCGCTTTTATTGCTTCCACAACAAGATCGTATAAAGCTTATTTTCTATGCACTAATAAGTCATACATATTTAGATAGCAATTTTTATTACCTGCAACATGACAACTTACTTGAAGGATCTTACTCAATCCATAGGTAGGTATGGTGGACTCTCATGGCAAAACTGGGTTTAAGGATATTTGGAAGCACAAGTAGTATCTCTACTTGGTGCAAGGAATTTGGCTAGCATGAGGGGGAAAGGCAAGCTCAACATGTTTGGAAGGTCAATGACAATATACTTTAACTAAGATGTGAGCAAACATAAGCCATTACGTTGTCTTCCTTGTCCAACGCCAACTCTTTTAGCATGTCATACTTAATGAGTGCTCCCAATCATAAAAGATGTCCAAGATAATATTTTTGTATGTGAACCTCTCTTTCCTTATCACTTCCTATTAATTGCAACGATGACCAAGACTATGTTTATTAACTCTCAACAACTTTTATGCCTCATACTTTCTATGTGTGAAGTCATCACTAACCATAAGATCAATATGAACTCTTTTATTATTTCTACTTCCTCAAGATCATAGCAAGATAGCAAAGCCCTTGACTCAACACTAAAATTTATTATAGATAGCTCATAGACTCGATTACATAAAGAGATCATAAAGTAAAACTCAAAACTAATTAATTCTAAAACTTCAATCTACTAGATCAAGATACTACTAAAAGGATCAAACTAAATAAAACAGTAAAGATAGGAGTGTGATGGTGATACAATACCGGGGCACCTCCCCCGAGCTTGGTAGTCGCCAAGGGGAGTGCCCATACCCATGTGATTATGTCCTCGGAGGTGATGGAGGTGGTGATGATGATGGTGGATAATCGCACATCAAGCATAAAAGCTCATCCAACTTGCGGATAATGCCCTTAAGTCTGGTGATATGATCCTTCAACAAAATATTCTCCTGCGTGAGATACTTGTTTTGTATGCGAGCTAACTCAACCATCTTGAAAGCTTCAATCTCTGAGTAAAGAGGTTAAGTAAAGGTTGAGGGATGTCTTCTTCTTTCACCGCCGGAGCTTGGACCTCCATGGCCTTCTTGATCCCTTCATCCTTGTTGATCTCTTCCTGTTCTTCTCTTTTTATCTCTATCTTCAATAGCCAAGCATCCTTGTCTTCGTTGTTGGAGGAGGGTGATGTCATAGTGCTCTAGATCTGCAACAGAAACAACTCGAAACAAAAACAGCGTATATTTGCATGATACGGTGGTCAAAACCTTCGGGAGTATATATAATGAATTTTTACCGACCAAAATACGTAACATGCAAGAAAACGGAGTCCGGGAGGCACACGAGGTGTCCACGAGACATGGGGCGCACCCAGTAAGGGTGGGCGCGCCCTCCACTCTCGTGGGGGCCTCGTGTCCCCCTCGGACTACTTCTTTCTTCCTTAAATTCTTAAATATTCCAAAACTGATAAAAATTGACCTTGGAGTTGTTTTGGAGTCGGTTTACTTACCGTACCACATACCTATTCCTTTTTGGAGTCTGGAACATTCTGGAAAGTGTCCCTTATGTATTCCTCCGGGGTTACAGTTTCAATAATATTAGTTTCAACATTGATAGGATTACCTGAAATATAATGTTTAATTCTTTGACCGTTCACCACCCTCGGACTTGTGCCTTCGAAGTTGTTTATTTTTATAGCACCAGAATGTAGACCTCCTCGATAACATAAGGACCTTCCCATTTAGAGAGAAGTTTTCCTACAAAGAATCTTAAACGAGAGTTGAATAATAACACATAATCTCCTATGTTAAACTCACGCTTTTGTATCCTTTTGTCATGCCAGCGTTTTACTTTTTCTTTGAATAGCTTGGCATTCTCATACGCTTGGGTTCTCCATTCATCAAGTGAGCTAATGTTTAACAACCTCTTCTCACCGGCAAGTTTGAAGTCATAGTTGAGCTCTTTAATAGCCCAATATGCTTTATGTTCAAGTTCAAGAGGTAAACGACATGCTTTTCCATAAACCATCTTATAAGGAGACATAACCATAGGGTTTTTGTATGCAGTTCTATAGGCCCATAATGCATCATCAAGTTTTTTGGAACAATTCTTTCTAGATCTATTGACAGTCTTTTGCAAAATTAATTTGAGCTCTCTATTGCTCAACTCTACTTGACCACTAGACTGCGGATGATAAGGAGATGCAATTCTATGATTGACATCATACTTAGCAAGCATCTTACGGAAAGCACCATGAATAAAATGTGAACCACCATCAGTCATAAGATATCTAGGGACTCCAAACCTCGGAAAAATAACTTCTTTAAGCATTTTAATAGAGGTGTTATGATCATCACTACTAGTTGGAATAGCTTCTACCCACTTAGTAACGTAATCAACAACAACTAAAATATGTGTGTAACCATTAGAGGCAGGAAAAGGTCCCATATAATCAAAGCCCCAAACATCAAACGGTTCGATAACAAGAGAATAATTCATAGGCATTTCTTGACGTCTACTAATATTACCAATTCTTTGACATTGATCACAAGATAAGATAAACTTACGAGCATCTTTGAAGAGAGTAGGCCAATAAAAACCAGATTGCAGTACCTTGTGTGCAGTTCTATCTCCAGCGTGGTGTCCTCCATAGGATTCAGAGTGACACTTCTGTAGGATCTGTTCCTATTCATGCTCAGGCACACAACGTCTAATAACACCATCTACTCCTTCTTTATAAAGGTGTAGGTCATCCCAGATGTAATGTCTTAAATCATAAAAGAACTTTTTCTTTTGCTGGTATGTGAAACTAGGAGGTATAAATTTAGCAACAATGTAATTAGCATAATAAGCATACCAGGGAGCAGTACGAGAAACATTAATGACCGCTAATTGTTCATCCGGAAAGCTATCATCAATAGGCAGCGGGTCATCAAGAACATTCTCTAACCTAGATAAGTTGTCTGCAACGGGGTTATCAGCTCCCTTCTTATCAATAATATGCAAATCAAATTCTTGGAGCAGGAGAACCCATCTAATGAGTCTAGGTTTAGCGTCTTTCTTTTGCATAAGATATTTAATAGCAACATGATCAGTGTGAATAGTAACTTTGGAATCAACAATATAAGGTCTAAACTTATCACATGCAAACACGACTGCTAAGAATTCTTTTTCAGTAGTAGCATAATTTCTCTGGGCAGTATCAAGAGTCTTACTAGCATACTGGATAACATTCAATTTCTTGTCAACTCTTTGCCCTAGAACAACACCTACAGCATAATCACTAGCATCACACATAATTTCAAAAGGTAAATTCCAATCAGGTGGCTGGACAATAGGTGCAGTGATCAAAGCTTTCTTAAGTATTTCAAATGCTTCTACACAATCATCATCAAAGACAAAAGGAATATCTTTTTGCAATAAATTAGTCAGAGGCCTAGAGATTTTAGAAAAGTCCTTAATGAACCTCCTATAAAAACCGGCATGACCAAGGAAACTTTTTATACCTTTTATGTCCTTGGGACATGGCATGTTTTCAATAGCATCAACTTTAGCTTTATCAACTTCAATACCTCTCTCGGAGATCTTGTGCCACAAAACAATGCCTTCATTCACCATAAAGTGGCACTTTTCCCAATTCAAGACGAGACTAGTGTCTTCACATCTCTACAAATCTCGATCAAGGTTGCTCAAACAATCATCAAAAAAGGATCCATAAACAGAGAAATCATCCATGAATACCTCACAAATCTTTTCACAAAAATTAGAGAATATAGCCATCATGCATCTTTGAAAGGTAGCAGGTGCATTACATAAACCAAAAGGCATACGTCTATAAACAAAAGTACTGAAAGGGCAAGTAAAAGTTGTTTTAGATTGACCCCCCGCCGACACAGGTATTTGAGAGAAGCCAGAATAACCATCTAGAAAGCAGAAATGTGTGTGTTTGGATAGTCTTTCTAGCATTTGATCAATAAAAGGTAAAGGGTAATGATCTTTCTTAGTAGCTTTATTTAATTTACGAAAATCAATTACCATCCTATAACCTGTAATAATTCTTTGCGGGATCAATTCATCTTTATCATTAGGAACAACGGTAATACCTCCCCTTTTAGGAACACAATGGACAGGACTTACCCATTCACTATCAGCAACGGGATAAATTATACCTGCTTCAAGGAGCTTTAGTATCTCATTTCTTACCACTTCTTTCATCTTGGGATTCAGTCGTCGTTGAGGACCTCTAATTGGTTTGGCATCTTTCTCCACTTAATTTTGTGTTGGCATAACGTGGGACTAACGCCCTTAAGATCATCCAGAGTATATCCAATAGCAACTCGGTGCTTCTTCAGAGTTTTCAATAATCTTTCTTCTTTTTGCTCTGAAAGGTTAGCACTAATAATAATAGGATATATTTTCTTCTCATCAAGATAAGCATACTTAAGATTATCAGGTAAAGGTTTGAGTTCAAACACGGGATCACCCTTGGGTGGAGGGGGATCCCCAAGAATTTCAACGGGAAGGTTATGTTTCATCATAGGTTCCTGTTTAAGGAACACTTCATCTATTTCCCTTCTTTCCCTCATAAACATTTTGTTTTCATGGTCTAGCAAATATTGTTCTAACGGATCAGTAGGAGGTACGACAGTAGAAGCAAGACCAATAATCTCATCCTTACTAGGTGATTCTCTATCACGAGGTTGTCTACGAAACTTAGCAAAGTTAAATTCATGAGACATACCCTCTAAGCCAATTGTAACAGTATCCTTTTCACAATCAATCCTAGCCTTAACCGTGTTCATGAAGGGTCTACCGAAAATAATGGGACAAAAATCATCTTGTGGGGAACCAAGAACAAGAAAATCAGTAGGGTATTTAACCTTCCCACACAAGACTTCAACATCTCTAACTATCCCACCTCGTTTAATGGTATCCCTATTAGCAAGCTTAATAGTAACATCAATGTCTTCTAATTCGACGGATGCAATTTCATGCATAATTTCTTTATATAAATCATAGGGTATTGCACTAGAACTAGCACCCATATCACATAAGCCATGATAACAATGATCTCCTGTTTTAACAGAAATAACAGGCATGCCCACGACAGGTCTATGTATCTTAGTATCTGGTCTAGCAATATTAGCAGTCTCACCATAGAAATAAATAACATGCCCATCTAAATCACCATCCAAGAGATCTTTAACCATAGCAATACTAGGTTCAACTTTGATTTGCTCAGGAGGTGTATAAGTCCTAGTATTACTCTTACGAACAACAGTTGAAGTTTTAGCATGATCCTTTATCCTAACAGGGAAAGGAGGTTTCTCAACATAAGTAGTAGGAACAATAGGATCACTATAGGTGCAACTACTTTCACTTCAACGGGAGGATTATATTTAAACCATTTCTCCTTAGGAAGATCAACATGAGTAGCAAAAGATTCACAGAAAGAAGCTACTATCTCAGAGTCAAGTCCATATTTAGCGCTAAATCCACGAAAAGCATCGGTATCCATAAAAGATTTAACACAATCGAACTTAGGTGTCATACCTGACTCCTTACCATCGTCGGAACCCCAATCTTTAGAGTTGCGTTTAATTCTTTCCAATAAGTCCCATTTGAAATCAATAGTCTTCAGCATATAAGAACCAACACAGGAAGTATCGAGCAGGTTGCGATCATTGAGAGAAAGCCGAGCATAAAATTTTTGAATAATCATTTCCTGGGAGAGCTCATGATTGGGGCATGAATATAACATTGACTTAAGCCTCCCCCAAGCTTGAGCGATGCTTTTTCCTTTGTGAGGCCAGAAATTATATATGTAATTACGATCACGATGAACAAGATGCATAGGATAAAACTTCTGGTGAAATTCCAACTTCAATCGTTTATAATTCCAAGATCTCGTATCATCACATAGCCTATACCATGTCAATGCATCTCCCTTCAAAGATAAAGGGAAGACCTTCCTTTTGACAACATCATCGGGAATACCTGCAAGCTTAAATAATCTACAAACTTCATCCACAAAGATAAGGTGTAAATCGGGATGCAATGTTCCATCTCCTGTAAATGGATTAGCTAGCAGTTTCTCTATCATACCCGAAGGAATCTCAAAGTAAATATTTTCAAAAAGTTCAGTAGGTTGAGGAGCAACTCTTTGCTCTTCTGGTCGGGGTGAAGATACCCCGAGCAAGCCCCTCAAAGGATTAGTTTCCATAGTGACAAGTAACAGAAAATTTCAGCACACTATATAAATGTTTCCTTACCAAGTTCCATTCACCAAAAGCGCTACACTCCCCGGCAACGGCGCCAGAAAAGAGTCTTGATGACCCACAAGTGTAGGGGATCTATCATAGTCCTTTCGATAAGTAAGAGTGTCGAACCCAACAAGGAGCAGAAGGAAATGATAAGCGGTTTTCAGTAAGGTTTTCTCTGCAAGCACTGAAATTGTAGGTAATAGATAGTTTTGTGATAAGATAAATTGTAACGAGTAACAAGCAATGAAAGTAAATAAAGTGCAGCAAGGTGGCACAATCCTTTATGTAGCAAAGGATAAGCCTGGACAATTTCTTATAATGAGTGTCGGTGTCAAAACCGGCGGATCTCGGGTAGGGGGTCCCGAACTGTGCGTCTAGGCGGATGGTAACAGGAGACAAGGGACACGATGTTTTACCCAGGTCTGGGCCCTCTTGATGGAGGTAAAACCCTACGTCCTGCTTGATTAATATTGATGATGTGTGTTACAAGAGTAGATCTACCACGAGATCAAGGAGGCTAAACCCTAGAAGCTAGCCTATGGTATGATTGTTGTTCATCCTACGGACTAAAGCCATCCGGTTTATATAGACACCGGAGAGGGCTAGGGTTACACAGAGTCGGTTACAATGGTAGGAGATCTACATATCCGTATCGCCAAGCTTGCCTTCCACGCCAAGGAAAGTCCCATCCGGACACGGGACGAAGTCTTCAATCTTGTATCTTCATAGTCTTGGAGTCTAGCCGATGATGATAGTTCGGCTATCCGGACACCCCCTAGTCCATGACTCCCTCAGTAGCCCCCGAACCAGGCTTCAATGACGACGAGTCCGGCGCATATGTGGTCTTCGGCGTTTGCAAGGCGGGTTCTTCTTCACGCTCCATGTGTTTGCCGGATAGTGTCTGGTTGCTTCATAAATGCTGCGCTCCTTGGCTTCTACGTCCAATAATGGCCTTCTTCCACGTGTCATACGAATGCGAAAAGCCAGGGTATTCTTACGTTTTCCCCCTAGCTACGCGAATAAGCTGCCTATAAGAGAGGCGAGGATCCTGATCAAAATCACACCATCCTCCTTCCGCAAGCACTCATCGAGGCGCATCTGACAAAAAATCCATTCCAACATGGACAGTCGACGCGGCTCCTCTTCTCGCGCTCCCAGTCCTCAGCCAGGAGATTGGAGGAGATGCTCAGTCCTGCATAGCGAGTTAGTGACGCGATGCTCCAAGCAGAGGGATACCTTCCCCCGGCCTTTATGGTTCCGGTTCGAGCCGGACTGGCCACCTACAAGGGTGGGAAGCAGGCGGAGAGCGTCCCCAATCCCTCCAAAGGAGAGCGGGTATGCTTCGTCCCCTACTTAATAAGGGGACTCGGATTTCCTATACATCCGTTTCTCCGGGGGCTCCTGGAGTTCTATGGACTCCAACTTCACCACCTCACGCCTGCCTCCATTTTGCACATCGCGGGCTTTGTAGCTCTTTGCGAGCTGTTCTTGGGCATCGAGCCCCATTTTGTGCTGTGGAAGAGGCTGTTTTGCCTCGTACCCCGTTCTCATGAGGGGTCGATATATCAAGTGGGCGGAGCCGAAATATGGCGCATCGCCGGGACCGGATATCTATCCAGAACCCCGAAGAAGGCGTCCGAAGACTGGCCTTCGGAGTGGTTCTATATGGAAGATGCCTCGCTGCCGGATCCAGTTCGGATCGGCCTCCCGGAGTTTAGCAACGCTCCTCTGAAGAAACGCCTGAGTTGGCGCCCGCGGAGCCCTCAACGGGAAGATGATAGGAGCGTCCACTATCTAATGGGCTGGATATGGCTACTAGCCCATTCCGGATTAACCATGATTGGAGTCATGGCCACATGCATTATGCGAGGGGTGCAACCGCTCCAATATAGGGGCCACCCCATGTGGATTTTAACGGGTAGAATGATGCCACCCTTCATGGCCGCACGGGACCGGGATCGGCCGCCGATCTGGTGAAGATCCTGTCCGGCTTGTACAAGGGGGAGGAGGAGGACTTTCTCCGCACGAGTCCATTGAATGGATTCTCCATGAATAACCCTCGAAGCTGGGTAAGCGAACGTTTATATATCTAATCCGCGCTTTCAAAGATAAGTGTCTTACCTTATGATTTCGACGCAGGAACCGCGCCGAGATGTGGAGGGCATAAAAAGCCCAACTCCACAACCCGAGGATCCGAGAAGATCCCTTGATCCGGCCTCCGAAGAGGATCCGGACATTAAGGTGGATTTGATTGACGGGGTGTTCCACCAGCTCAGCATAGACAATGCTCTAGTCACCATTACGGCTGACTACCCCGGTTTATGTCCGGCTCCCAGGTGAGTACGACCGAAGTCCTGACACCGTTACTTTTTTAATGCTTATCCCTGACCACCGTGTACCAATGGTTCTTGGCAGGAGGCGCCTTTACGGCGGGAAGGCGAGCCTGCGGCGACTGATCAAGCGAGGTCAGTGCGGCCTAGCAGGCGGAAGAGGAGTGCGGCGCGAATCGAAACATCGCCGCAAAGGTATGGTGCACCATTGTCTTTTAAGGGAAAGACTCCTGGGAGGCATATTAATCCTCATGATTCTTCCAGGAGAAAGAGCGCTCGCCAGACTGAGTCCGGAGAGGGTGCCCACCAAGCCTCCGCCAGCCAGGCTCCAACGCCTGGTCCGGAGGGGGAGGCGAGCGCAAGGCGCGAGCCGGATGCTCCTTCAATGGAGGATGCCGACAGGTTGTCCGCCACCAGGTCTGAGGTGGAGAGCGCCATGAATCACAGGCACCGTCGGATAGTTCTTCGTGACGCGTGTTTCTCCCCTGAGGCGTTAAATGCCTTTAATGTGGGAGACGCGCACCTCCGTGCTGCTCAAGATGGTTTAACCAGAGCCACGGAGCAGTATGTAAAGGACATACGGGTAAGGAATTTTAGTAGTTATATATGCCAGTAGCCCCTGAGACATAAAATAGTTAAACTAACTGATTTAAGGATCATTTGTTATGCAGGATCTTACTGAGAAGAATACCCACCTGTCTCAGGAGCTTCAAGAATGCAAGGCCCAACTTGAGGCCGCACTAGCCGCTGCCGGGGGAGCCACAGAGACCCCCTTTGGTAATTCATATTTTGAAAAAAGAAGTAGTTTATGAAGTGCGGCGTGTGTGTATAGTCTGACAATAATATTGCAGAGGGTGCCGGACTAGATCTGGACAAGCAACAGCTGCTGCGCCAGTTGAAGGCCGGTGAGAGGGTGCTTATGAGGGTGCAGCAGGAGAGGAACAAACTCCAAGATGCCAACACCCAGCTGGGCAAAGAACTAAAAGATGTTCGGGTCCAGCTGTCTAACTCCGTAAAGGAGAATCGACGGCTTCGTCGCGGCTTTTATAGTAAGTGCTTGAGCAAACTCTTTTGAAAATAAGAGTTCGGCGAGCAAGTCGATTGACAGAAATGTGTCTGTAGGTGTGCTCACGGGTCATCCAGCGGAGGAGACGCCTAGTTCCATGGGAGACCCTCTTCCCGAGCTGCTGCAACTGCACGAACGTGTTCGGCAGGCAATGAGTGGCGTTGTTCAGGCCTTATGGCCTTCCGTATCCCTTCCTGAGGGCCTTGGAGGGCTTGCTGAGAAGCTTCAGGGAGTACGACGACGTCTCCGTCTGTGGAAGATGTCGGCCTGCC
This sequence comes from Triticum aestivum, assembly GCF_018294505.1. Taxonomy (NCBI): domain Eukaryota; kingdom Viridiplantae; phylum Streptophyta; class Magnoliopsida; order Poales; family Poaceae; genus Triticum; species Triticum aestivum. Next base: position 415,665,057 of record NC_057798.1, read on the forward strand.
GTCAAGGCGCCAGGGAGGCCTGGGCCATGGTGAAGACGCGGTACCCGAAGGCTGACCCAAACCACATGGCCGAGGTCGGACCTGTAGGGACCGATGGGAAGGAGATCCCTGTGAGCTTGATGTACGGCCAAGTAGAGTTGGCCGCGAAATATTCCCAACAGGACTGTAAATTAGACAGCCTATTAGATGGGATTGAAGAGGAGTACAATTAATCTGTTTGATGATGTAATTTTAAAATGACATGTAAAATACCTTCTAGCCGAATTGTAGATCGTTTGCCTTTGCGGACCTTTTCGCTTCAACCTCGGGACCCAACAGTCCGGAGTGTGTCCGAATACCCTGACGGTTATAAAAGAACTGGGGCATGCATGGAGACAAGGCGTAGGGGTCATAATTGCTTTATCAGACAAGTGCCCAACTAGTTATGTTATATTACATGGTTAGTAAGAAACATCTTCCAGGGAGAATAGTTCCGTTAAGGGTTCCTTTCCCTGGGAGGCATGCCCTAAAGTGCATGTCTGGACTGCGAAAATAGCAAAAAAAGCATCTGGGGGCAGATAAATAAGTAAGTAATAAATCATCTTTCAGGTCACCGACCGAATATTCCCTTAAGAACGCTAGCCTTCGGCTTCACCCAGTCTGAGGTACACATCCGGCTGACCCGGCAGTAACAATCGGGAACGTAGGGGTAAGCACATGAGCCAGGCAACCCGGCTTGGCCAAAACTTAAGTCATATCGATGCATATAATGGTCATCAAAAGATACATGCGGAAGTGTGACACATGTGGTGGGCATGAAGCCCGTATAAATAAGCTTCTATTAAAGAAGCCCCCAGGTATAACGAGTGCGAGTAGCACATCGAGTGAGTGCGAACAAAGCGCAGATTAGCCCTCAAGAGGTTTATACTGAAAGAGGGAGGAAAAAGGAGGGAAAAAAAGACAACAAAAAACATGAAAGGTGGACGGAGGAAGGAGAGAACCCTGAGTCCGGCGCTAGGTGTAAAATCTTCGGAGACGGGCTGCGTTCCATGGGTTTGGCTCGAGTCGGTTGTCAGATGCGTTGCGTAGACGGTATGCACCGCCGGTAAGGACTTGGTCGATGATGAAGGGACCTTCCCATTTGGGCTTAAGTTTGTCCTTTTTCTTGTCCGGCAGGTGTAGAACTAGCTTGCCAATATTGTAAGTTTTGGCCCGTACTTCTCTGCTTTGATATCTTCAAGCCTGCTGTTGATAGAATGCGGAACGGGATTTTGCCACGTCGCGCTCCTCCTCTAAAGCGTCCAAACTGTCCTGCCGATCCAACTCGGCTTCTCTTTCCTTGTATATGCGCACGCGAGGTGAGTCATGAATTATATCGCAGGGCAAAACTGCCTTGGCGCCGTATACCCTAAAGAATGGTGTGAATCCGGTTGTGCGGTTTGGCGTGGTCCGCAGCCCCTAGAGTACGGAGTCGAGCTCCTCTACCCAATGCGTGTTATATTCCATGAGGGACCGCACTAATTTGGGTTTAATGCCGCTCATGATTAGACCATTTGCTCGTTCCACTTGACCATTAGTTTGAGGGTGGTAGACTGAAGCGTAGTGGAGCTTAATGCCCATGTTTTTGCACCAGAGTTTAACCTCGTCGGCCGTGAAATTCGTGACGTTATCAGTGATGATGCTTTGGGGGACGCCAAAACGGTGTACTACCCCGGATATGAAGTCTATCACAGGTCCGGATTCTGCCGTTTTGACCGGCTTGGCCTATATCCATTTGGTGAATTTGTCCACCATGACCAATAAGTATTTGTGCTTGTGGGTTCCCCCTTTAAGGGGTCCGACCATGTCAAGCCCCCAGACTGCGAACAGCCAAGTAATGGTTAGAGTTTTGAGGGCGGTGGGTGGCATGTGGCTCTGATTAGCAAAGAGCTGGCAACCGACGCATCATTGGACTAAGTCCTGAGCATCTGCCCGGGCGGTCGGCCAATAAAATCCTGTATGGAAGGCCTTGCCTACAAGGGCCCGGGCGGCGGCGTGGTGCCCGCCGAGTCCGGCGTGAAAGCCAGGAGATTTCGCCCTTCCTCTTCGGAGATACACCTTTGAAGGACTCCCGTTGTGCTTTTCTTATAAAGTTCTCCCTCATGGACCTTGTAGGCTTTAGATCGCCAAACTATGCAGCGGGCCTCATTTTGGTCTTCGGGAAGTTCCTGCCTGATTAAGTAGGCTAGGAATGGTTCTGTCCACGGGGCAATTACTGCCAGTATTTCGTGGGCTGAATCTGTTATTTCATTGGCTGAGCCACCGATTGTGTCAAAATGTTCTGCGTTAGGTGATGCAGTTGGTTCCGGATTGTTATTTCCGGACTCCTCTTCCCATAATACGGATGGCTTAAAGAGCTGCTCCAGGAAGATGTTTGGAGGGACGGCGTCGCGTTTTGCGCCGATGCGTGCCAACACGTCTGCTGCCTGGTTATTATCCCGGGCTACATGGTGGAATTCGAGTCCGTCGAACCGGGCTGACATTTTTAGGACAACGTTATGGTAGGCTGCCATTTTTGGATCCTTGGCGTCAAAGTCTCCATTTACTTGGGATATTGCGAGGTTTGAATCCCCGCGCACCTCTAGGCGTTGAATACCCATGGAGATTGCCATCCGGAGGCCATGTAGAAGGGCCTCGTATTCGGCTGCATTGTTGGAGTCCGTGTACATTATTTGAAGCACGTATTGGACTGTGTCTCCGGTTGGGGACGTCAAGACGACGCCAATCCCCAAGCCAACCAACATTTTGGAGCCATCGAAATGCATGATCCAATTGGAGTATGCGCCGTACTCTTTAGGGAGTTCGGCTTCGGTCCATTCGGCGATGAAGTCAGCCAGAACTTGCGACTTGATAGCTCGCCGTGGTTTGTAGGTTATATCAAATGGTAAGAGCTCAATGGCCCATTTTGCAATCTTGCCCGTCGCATCGCGATTGTTTATAATGTCGTTGAGATGTACTTAGCCGGATAGTTTGGCCAGCGGCCAAAGCTCCCTTGACGATGGCACCGTCTTTAAAGACAGGAAAAGGCATCCTTCCTGATTGTGACGGCACAGAGGAACTCTCAAAGAAAGCACCAATGTCAGTGTCAAAACCGGCGGATCTCGGGTAGGGGGTCCCGAACTGTGCGTCTAGGCGAATGGTAACAGGAGACAAGGGACACAATGTTTTACCCAGGTTCGGGCCCTCTTGATGGAGGTAAAACCCTACGTCCTACTTGATTAATATTGATGATGTGTGTTACAAGAGTAGATCTACCACGAGATCAAGGAGGCTAAACCCTAGAAGCTAGCCTATGGTATGATTGTTGTTCGTCCTACGGACTAAAGCCATCCGGTTTATATAGACACCGGAGAGGGATAGGGTTACACAGAGTCGTTTACAATGGTAGGAGATCTACATATCCGTATCGCCAAGCTTGCCTTCCACGCCAAGGAAAGTCCCATTCGGACACGGGACGGAGTCTTCAATCTTGTATCTTCATAGTCTTGGAGTCCAGCCGATCATGATAGTTCGGCTATCCGGACACCCCCTAGTCCAGGACTCCCTCAATGAGGAAGGAGCTCCCGAGGACACATGGGAATTATCGTCAAGCTAGTTTTCATCATGTTCATATGATTCACGTTCGGTACTTTGATAATTTGATATGTGGGTGGACCGGTGCTTGGGTACTGCCCTTACTTGGACAAGCATCCCACTTATGATTAACCCCTATTGCACGCGTCCGCAACTACAAAAGAAGTATTAAGGTAAACCTAACCACATCATCAAACATTTGGATCCAAATCAGCCCCTAATGAAGCAACGCATGAAGTAGGGTTTAAGCTTCTGTCACTCTAGCAACCCATCATCTACTTATTACTTCCCAATGCCTTCCACTAGGCCCAAATAATGGTGAAGTGTCAAGTAGTCGACGTTCACATAACACCACTAGAGGAAAAGACAACATACATCTCATCAAAAATATCGAACAAATACCAAATTCACATGACTACTAATAGCAAGACTTCACCCTTGTCCTCAGGAACAAACGTAACTACTCACAAAGCATATTCATGTTCATAATCAGAGGAGTAATAATATGCATTAAGGATCTGAACATATGATCTTCCACCAAGTAAACCAATTAGCATCAACTACAAGGAGTAATCAACACTACTAGCAACCAACATGTACCAATTTGTGGTTTTGATACAAGATTGGATACAAGAGATGAACTAGGGTTTTGAGAGGAGATGGTGCTGGTGAAGATGTTGATGGAGATTGACCCCCTCCTGATGAGAGGATCGTTGGTGATGATGATGGTGATGATTTACCCCTCCCGGAGGGAAGTGTCCCCGGCAGAACAGCTCTGCCAGAGCTCTAGATTGGTTCCGCCAAGGTTCCGCCTCGTGGCGGCGGAGTTTCGTCCCGTAAGCTTGCCCACGATTTTTTCCAGGGTAAAAGACCTCATATAGGAGAAGATGGACACTGGGGGCCACCAGCGGGCCCAGGAGATAGGGGGCGCGTCCAGTAGGGGTGGGCGCGCCCCCCACCCTCCTGGCCAGGGTGCGGGCCCCCTGATGTATTTCTTCTGCTCAATAATTCTTATTAATTCCAAAAACATGTTTCGTGGAGTTTCAGGATTTTTGGAGCAGTGCAGAATAGGTTTCCAATGTTTGCTCCTTTTCCAGCCAGAATTCCAGCTGCCGGCATTCCCCCTCTTCATGGTAAACCTTGTAAAATAAGGGAGAATAGCCATAAGTATTGAGATATAATGTGTAATAACAGCCCATAATGCAATAAATATTGATATAAAAGCATGATGCAAAATGAACGTATTAGGGAGGCCCACCGACAGGGGTCGTCTGGGCGACGTGGGCGGCGAGAGCGGCCCAACGCTCGGCGCGAGCCCAGCGAGCGTCAGCCATCGATGCGACGAATGATCGAACGTGGGACAGCGGAAGAAAGATTCCGGCGCACCCCTACCTGGCACGCCAAATGTCGGATGTTGGGTTCTGGCAGACCCTTAAGGTTCGAACTCTGGGGTGCACGCGAAGATCTCCCCCCTACCAATCCACGTCCGATCGCCTCGCGAGAACCTAAGCTAAACGATGAACAACTCAAGGGACACAAGGTTTATACTGGTTCGGGCCACCGTTGTGGTGTAATACCCTACTCCAGTGCATGGTGTGGTGGATTGCCTCTGGGGGCTGAGGATGAATAGTACAAGGGGAAGAACAACCTCGCGAGAGGTGTTCTTGCGGTGGTGGTTTTGCTTGAGAAGGATTCAATCCTCTCTTGGCCCTAGATGAGATTCTCGACGCCTTCTACTGTGGTGGCTATCCCTATATATAGAGGCCCTGGTCCTCTTCCCAAATATTGAGCGGGAAGGGCGCCAACAACGGCCATTTTGAAGGGGAACATCTAGTACAAGTTATCCTGACTAAAGTTGGTCTTCGGCTGCCAAAGGCACTGGCGATGACGTTGCCTTGGGATCCATGGTGACCTCCATCCCGCCGCTCTGCTGGTCTTGGTCTCGTTGCACCGAAATGGTAACCTTTGCCTAATGCCTCAGTACTCCACACCTGTGCTTGCCCCCTTTGCACCAAAAAGGAAACAAGGACACTGCGCAGGACGGTGCCCGCCTGGCGCCCGCCTGGTCTTGATCGTCACGGCTTGCGTCACGAGCACCTCGCGAGGTACCCTTGCCTTGATCTCTCCGCCTCCTCGCAAGCCTGCCTGGTTAGGCCGCTCCTGAGGAAGCCTTGCGTCGTCCGCCCCGCGAGGCTTGGCCCCTCGCGAGGGTCTTGAGTTTGTGTTGATGAAGATGGGCAATACTGGGCCACCACTTGAGCCACGCCGCAGGCCGCAGGCAGGCAAGTCTGGGGAACCCCGTTCCCAGAACGCCGACAGAAGTTTGAGCCAATCTTTTGTCCTTAGCATTTTGAGGGGTCCACATTCCTTATCCATGCCATGCCAATCATTGAACTTTCCTGAAATATTTATCTTGTAATGGCATTAGTTCAATGAGCTATATGTTGTTAATCATTACCAAAACCACCTAGGGATAGTTGCACTTTCAGGGCCGCCGGTCGAACCATCGGCCCCGACCCCCCCCACCCTCCCCTGAACCGCCCCCACCTCTTGTGTTCCTCCGCCCCCACCCCTACCCACGCCCCCACCCACGTCGAGTTTTTTTCGTTCGGCAAGGCCCGACCACCGCTAGGCCACCGCCCCCACAACCACCATCCCCACCAGAGTCCCTTCCTTCCCTTTGGCGAGCTCTCAAAAATCGTCTGACCCAATATTGAAATTTAGTCTACTGTCATTTAACTAGTGGGGAATATAAAAGGGGAACACCGTAAGCATTGCGAGTATAGTGTTGAGCGTGCCATGGCGGATCTGAAGGTGCAAACCGGACAAAGGAAACTTCGCAACCAATGTTTGCTTTCAACTAACAAGTAAGATCGTAAGTGATGCAGAAGAAATCACAGTAAAGCAGTGCCGATCTATTTTCTTGTTGCAATAAATAAGTTGAGCAGATATGAAAGAGTACCACCTCTGGTGCGGCGCCGTGTATGCATCTGCTGAGAATTTGACAGTGCTGTGGTAGCGATGGCTATTGGCAGCGTGGAAGCAGATCTAGGAGGGTAGACGGTGGCGGCGGGGGAAATATCCCGGTGCGATGGACAAGACGGTCGTAGGAGCGGCGCCAACAAGGTGGACGGCGACGGGGATGAAGCAAGACGACGGGATGCAAGGATCCTGGTCCGAAGCCCTGGATGAGAGAGGTAATCTCTTGTAATGGACGCCGACATTGGGGTATCATCTCCGGCATGGTGGAGGAGGACGATGATGGATGGGGTGGCGGACGGAGGAGGTTGGGGTGGAGAGGGAGTTTTGGCGCCCACGGAGTACGAATGGGGAAATGGAGGGAGAGAGGTTGGGGGAACCATGTCTTTGGGACGCGCTTGTCTCAAATGCGGGAAAGGTTACCAACTTATCCCCCGTTTAAAATTTCAGACATCACATGATTATTGGGCTGCTGGGGATAAGACGGTAATCTCGCATACACTGAATATTTGCCGACGGAGATTTGGGCCGAGGAGAGTTTGTTTTGGCGCCCACCATGTATGAATCCGGGTGAGAGGCGATTTCGGCCAAGGAGACACTGTTTTGGTGCCTGTCGGTGTCAAAATCGGCGGATCTCGTGTAGGGGGTCCCGAACTGTGCGTCTAAGGCTAATGGTAACAGGAGGCGGGGGACACAATATTTACCCAGGTTAGGGCCCTCTCGATGGAGGTAATACCCTACTTCCTGCTTGATTGATCTTGATGATATGAGTATTACAAGAGTTGATCTACCACAAGATCATAGAGGCTAAACCCTAGAAGCTAGCCTACTATTATGATTGTTCTCGTCCTACGGACTAAATCCTCCAATTTATATAGACACTGGAGGGGGCTAGGGTTATGTAGAGTCGGTTACAGAGAAAGGAATCTTCACATCCAAATCACCAAGCTTGCCTTCCACGAGAAGGAGAGTCCCATCCGGACACGGGACGAAGTCCTTTATCTTGTATCTTCATAGTCCAACAGTCTGATATATGCATATAGTCCGGCTATCCGAGGACCCCTTAATCTAGGACTCCCTCAGTAGCCCCTGAACCAAGCTTCAACGATGTTGAGTCCGGCACGCATATTGTCTTCGGCATTGCAAGGCGGGTTCCTTCTCCGAATTCTTCAAAGTACCTGTTGTAAATAGCAGTGCCCGGTTCCCCATTTAATGTTATGCTCACCGGCTTCTGCACCTTAACAGTCTCAGCCTCCACGTGTCGAGCGAATGCGAGAAGTCGGTGCATTTTTACATTTTCCACCCTGACCATGTAAATAAATTGTCTATTAAAGAGACGGGGATCTTAAGATCCAATCCACACCATCTCCCCCAAGCGAGGAATCATCAGAGCGTGCCCGAAAAAACCACTCCAACATGGCTGGCGCTCGCAGCACTTCCTCCCGCTCTCGCAACACCAAGCCGGGTGATTGGGAGAAGTGTACCGTATCCCACGGCCAATTAGTGAAGTTGCAGACCCAAGGGTTTCTACCTCCTGCATATCTAGTCCCGTTCGAGCCAGATTGGCTTCCTTCGATGGTGGGGAGCAAGCGGAGAACTTTCCCAACCCATCCAGTGGGGAGCGAGTATGCCTTGTTTCCTATTTATTGAGGGGCATCGGATTTCTAATACATCCGTTCCTCCGTGGGCTTCTGGAGTTCTACGGCCTCCAACTGCACAACTTCACACCTGCCTCCATCCTGCACATCGCAGGTTACGTTGCTCTTTGCTAGCTATTTCTGGGCTGCGAAGCCCATTTTGAGCTGTGGAAGAAGCTGTTCTACCTCGTCCCCCGTAATCAAGGGGGATCAATATTCCAAGTGGGCAGAGCTGAGATATGGCGCATCGCCGGGACCGGATACCTATCCAGCACACCAAAGAAGGCACCCGAAGAGTGGCCCTCCGAGTGGTTTTATATTGAGGACTTCTCCCTTCCCGACCCAATCCGAATGGGTCTTCCTGAGTTTACAGACGCTTCGCTGAGAAAATGCCTTAACTGGCGTCCCCGGATCCCCAGAGAGGAAGATAGCAGGGAGGTCCTTCAATTGATGAGCAAGATGAGAATACTCGCTCAGTCCGGATTATCAATGGTCGAGGTTATGGCAATATCCATAATGCGGGGGGTTCAGCCACTCCAATACCGAGGGCATCCCATGTGGCACTTCAATGGAGAAGATGACGCCACCCGCTGCGGTCGAAAGGGTCCGGACTCCACCACCGCTCTGGTGGAAATACTGCCCGATTTATACAAGGTGCAAAGAGAGGAGTTCGTCCGCATTAAGCCACGAGATGGATTTTCCATGTGCAACCCTCCTAGCTGGGTGAGTTGCCATCCATTACTCTACTCTATTCATTCCCTGAGCCTATATTTTCATAAATATTTACTCCGTATACTTATAACAGGAATGGCGGAAAATAACCAGGGAGTTCCATAGCCCGACACCACAACTAGAGGACCGTAACCGGGCCCTTGACCCCGGATTCGAAGAGGATCCAGATATATTCGTGGAGCTCGTGGAAGGGGTGTTTCACCAGGCGAGTTGTGATGGCACAGAGGTGGCCATCATTGCTGACTATCCCATCGTCCTCCCTATATTGCATGTAAGTAAACAAGAGACTTATCTTCCGGAAAAGATTCACTCCTTCTGTCTTACCCACCGCACAATTCTTATGCTCTAAAGGGAAGACGATCGGCGCGCCAAGCCGAACCCGAGGCGACTCGCCAACAAGGGGCGCCCGTGCTGGGTAGGCCTTCAAAAAGAAAGGCGAACAGAAACATGGCGGAGCCGTCGTCAAGGAGGTATGGCTTTAAACATGCCCCGCGGTTGTCATCTTAAAGTATGACACTATCCGTTGTGTTTTAGCAGAAAGAACATCCGCCGGACTATGTCCGGAGATCCTGCCAACCGTACCTCCACTTGCCGGATTCCAGACCCGGTCTCGAGGACAGAGGCCAACACGGAAGCGACACCGGACTATCCTCATACAGACAATTCGGATAGAATGTCTGTTACAAATTCTGAAGTGGAGAGTGCTACCCCTTGAGCACTGTGTTGGTTTTCCCTTGAAAAGGAAAGGGTGATGCAGCAAAGTAGAATAAGTATTTCCCTCAGTTTTTGAGAACCAAGGTATCAATCTAGTAGGAGGCTCCTCAAAAGTCCCACACACCTACACAAACAAACAAGAACCTTGCAACCAACGCGATAAAGGGGTTGTCAATCCCTTCATGGTAACTTGTGAAAGTGAGATCTGATAGAGATAATAAGATAAGATAAATATTTTTGGTATTTTTATGATATAGACTGGAAAGTAAAAGATGCAAATAAAAGTAGATCGGAAACTTATATGATAAAAGATAGACCAGGGGCCCATAGGTTTCACTAGTGGCTTCTCTCAAGATAGCATAAATATTATGGTGGGTGAACAAATTACTGTCGAGCAATTGATAGAAAAGTGCATAGTTATGAGAGTATCTAGGCATTATCATGTATATAGGCATCACGTCTACAACAAGTAGATCGAAATGATTCTGCATCTACTACTATTAATCCACACATCGACCGACTCCTGCCTGCATCTAGAGTATTAAGTTCATAAGAATAGAGTAACGCATCAAGCAAGATGACATGATGTAGAGGGATAAACTCAAGCAATATGATATAAACCCCATCTTTTTATCCTCAATGGCAACAATACAATACGTGCCTTGCTGCCCCTGTTGTCACTGGGAAAGGACACTGCAAGATTGAACCCAAAGCTAAGCACTTCTCCCATTGCAAGAAAGATCAATCTAGTAGGCCAAACCAAACTGATAATTTGAAGAGACTTGCAAACATAACCAATCACACATAAAAGAATTCAGAGAAGATTCAACTATTTCTCATAGATAAACTTGATCATAAACCCACAATTCATCGGATCTCGGCAAACACACCGCAAAAAGAGTTACATCGAATAGATCTCCAAGAAGATTGAGGAGAACTTTGTATTGAGATTCAAAGAGAGAGAAGAAGCCATCTGGCTAATAACTATGGACCCGAACGTCTGTGGTAAACTACTCACAACTCATCGGAGAGGCCTTGGAGATTATGTAGAGGCCCTCCATGGTCGATTCCTCCTCTGGTGGAGCGCCGGTGAAGGCTCCAAGATGGGATCTCGCGGATACAGAAGGTTGCGACGGTGGAAATAGTTTTTCGTGGTGCTCCTGGATGTTTTCAGGGTACATGGATATATATAGGAGGAAGAAGTAGGTCGGTTGAGCCACTAGGGGCCCACGAGGGTGGGGGGGCACCCCCTTAGGGCGCGCCGGGCACCCTTGCGGCCGCCTCGTTTGCTGCTTGATGTCCACTCCAAGTCTCCTGGATTGCATTTGTTCTGAAAAGATTGCTCCTGAAGGTTTCATTCCGTTTGGACTCCGTTTGATATTCCTTTTCTTCGAAACACTGAAATAGGCAAAAAAGCAGCAATTTGGGCTGGGCCTTCGGTTAGTAGGTTGGTCCCAAAAATGATATAAAAGTGTAAAGTAAAGCCCATAAACATCCAAAACAGGTAATATAATAGCATGGAACAATAAAAAATTATAGATACGTTGGAGACGTATTAGAGAGCGCCATGAATCATTGGTGCCGGCGGGCCGCACTCCGCGACCCTCATTTTTCAGAAGTGGCTTTTAATGCCTTCAACTTGGGTGATGCGTACATACGAGCCACTCAGGATGGGCTTGCTAGAGACACAGACAAGTATTTGAAAGATATACGGGTAAGTATAAAAACCTGATAATTGTGTATATCAGTAGCCCCTGAGACTTGAAGCAGTTGGTACAACTGATTGAAGGATAATTGTACTAATAGGTTCTCTCGGAGAAGAACAACCTATTGTCTCAAGAGCTGGAAGAGTGTCGAACCCGGCTAACGGCCGCTATGGCCAAGCTGTCAAGATCCGAAGAGGCATCGACTGGTATGTATTCCCAAATTGAGAAAAAACAATATTGTGTTTATAAACCAGTAACGCTAACAATATCTGATGACCAAAATCCTCAGATAATCCGGAACAGAATCCGGGAATCCCACAGGAGGGTGAACAAGAAGCACAAAGGCAAGCAACCGCTAGCGAGCATGTACTTACATGGGTCATACACAAGAAAAACAAGCTCCAAGATGCTAATACCCAGCTAGGTGAAGAATTGAAAGATGTTCGGGCCGAGTTGGCTGACTCCGTGAAGGAAAATTAGAGGCTTTAGCGCGACATTTTTAGTATGTTCTCAAACGAACAATTATATAGTTCGGCAAAGATAGGAACTAACAGAGTTATGTCTGTAGGTATGCTGACTGGCCGTCCCGAAGAGGAGATGCCCGGGTCCTCAGGCGATCTGCTACAACAGCTTTCACAACTGCACGAACAAGTTCGGCAGGTCATGCAGAGTGTTGCCAATGCCTTATGGCCATCCGCCTCCCTGCCAGGAAGTATGGGGGAGCTTGCACATCTTTTCAAGGGAGCGCGGCGGTGTTTCCGACTATGGAAGATATCTGCCTGTCGAGAAGGAGCGAGAGAGGCTTGGGCCATGGTGAAAACACGGTATACCAAGCTCGATCTGAATCATATGGCCGGGGTCGGACCTGTAGGGTCAAATGGGAAAGAAGTTCCCATTAGTCTGGTATATGACCAGGTAGGATTAGCCGCAAAATATTCCCAACAGGATTGTAGGCTAGACAACCTGTTGGATGGCATAGAAGAAGAATCATTTGAGTCTAAATGACTATGTACTTCAATTGACATATTTGTCCCTAACCGAATTGTAAAACATTTGTCATGGCGGACCTTTTCGCTTCAGCCTCTGGACCCCACAGTCCGGAGTGTTTCCGAATACCCGCTCAGTAATATAAACCAGGGTACGCGTGGAAACCAGGCGTAGGGGTCATAATTGCTTGAACAGACAAGTACCCAACTAGCTATGTTATATTACATGGTTAGTAAGAAACATCTTCTAGAGAGAATAGTTCCGTTAAGGGTTCCTTTCCCTGGGTGCGCATGCATTAATGTGCATGTCTGAACTGCGATCAAAAAGCACAGTATATGTAACATCTGGGGGTTTATATTGTGATAGGTAAAAAACGTCTTTAGTCCACCGACCGAATATTCCCTTAAGAACGCTACCTTTTGGCTTCACCCAGTCTGAGGTACATGTCCGGAGTACCCGGCAATAGCAATCGCAGAGGTGCTCCCTTTATGCCCTAGCCGAACTAACATGAACGTAGGGCATAAGCACAGGAGCCAGGCAACCTAGCTTGGCCAAAATTTAAGTCATATCGATGCATATAATGGCAAAGAAAAGGTACATATGGAAAAAGGACACATATGCAGTGGGCTTGATGCCCGGATAATTATATTAAGCTTTTGTATAAGAAGCCCCCAGGTATAATGAGCGCACACACTTAAAGATTAGTGTGTCACAAGTGTGTAGTCTAGCCACACTAAAGCTTTAGAGCTTTTCAAAAGAAAAGGCGAGAAGAGAGCTGAAAAGTAAATAAAAAGGAACGGATGGAAGGAGACGAACAAGGAGTTCGGTGCTAGGCGTAGAATCTTCGGAGTCTGGCCGCATTCCATGGGTTCGGCTCGAGGCGATGATCAGATGCATCACGCAGTCGGTACACTCCTCCGGTGAGAACTTTGTCAATAATGAAGGGACCCTCCCTCTTGGGCTTAAGTTTGTCCTTTTTCTTCTCAGGTAGGCGTAGAACGAGTTCGCAAATATTATATGTCTTGGCCCGTACTTCTCTTCTTTGATACCTACAAGCCTGTTGTTGATAGAATGCGGAACGGGCTTTTGCGATGTCGCGCTCCGCTTCTAGGGCATCTAAAACTGTCCTACCGATCGAGCTTGGCCTCTCTCTCTTCGTACATGCGCACTCGAGGTGAGTCATGAATAATATCGCAGGGCAGCATAGCCTCTGCGCCATACACCATGAAGAAGGGTGTGTATCCGGTAGTGCGATTTGGCATGGTCCACATCCCCCAGAGTACGAAGTCAAGCTCCTCAACCTAGTGCGTGTCTGATTCTTTTAAGAATCGCACTAGTCTAGGTTTAATGCCGCTCATAATAAGACCGTTTGCTCGTTCGACTTGACCGTTTGTTTGAGGGTGATATACGGAGGCGTAATCGAGCTTAATGCCCATGTTGCCGCACCAAGTTTTCACCTTGTCGGCTGTGAAATTGGAGCCGTTGTCGGTGATGATGCTATGGGGGACACCATAACGGTGTACAACACTCGATATGAAGTCTATCACGGGTCCGAATTCGTCCGTTTTAACTGGTTTAGCTTCTATCCATTTGGTGAATTTGTCCACCATGACCAACACGTATCTTTTCTTATGGCTTCCTCCTTTAAGGGGTCCAACCATATCAAGCCCCCAAACCGCGAAAGGCCAAGTTATGGGGATTGTTTGTAGGGCGGTGGGTGGCATATGGCTTTGGATGGCGAAAAGCTGGCATCCGACGCAATGTTGGACAAGGTCTTGTGCGTCTGCTCGGGCCATCGGCCAATAAAAACCTGTACGGTAGGCCTTGCTTACAAGGGCTCGAGCTGCAGCGTGGTGACCGCCGAGGCCGGCATGAATTTCAGCCAAGAGCTGCCGCCCTTCCTCCTCGGAGATACATCTTTGAAGTACCCCGGTAGCGCTTTTCTTATAAAGCTCTCCCTCATGGACTTTGTAGGCTTTAGAGCGCCGCACAATGCAGCGTGCCTCATTTTGATCCTCGGGGAGTCCGTGCCTGTTAAGGTAGGCCAAGAAGGGTTCGGTCCATGGGGCGATAACAGCCATGATGAGATGGGCCGAGGGTGTTATTTCGGTGGCAGAGCCCCCGATTATGTCAGTGTGTTCGGATTGTGGGGTTGTGACCAGATCCGGATTGATGTTGCCGGTCTCCCCTTGCCACACCACGATGGCTTGAAAAGCCTTTCTAGAAAGATATTAGGTGGGACGGGGTCGCGCTTAGCGCCGATGCAGTCGAGGACATCCGCCGATTGATTGTTTTCTCGAACCACATGATGAAATTTGAGCCCCTCGAACCGAGCTGACATCTTAAGGACGGCATTATGATATGCCGCCTTTTTTGGATCTTTGGCATCAAAGTCTCCATTTATTTGAGATATTGCGAGGTTTGAATCCCCATGCACTTCTAGGCGCTGAATGCCCATGGAGACGGCCGTCAGAAGACCATGCAACAGAGCCTCATATTCTGCTGCATTATTGGAGTCTGTGTATAATATTTGGAGTACGTATTGGACTGTATCTCCAGTGGGGGATGTGAGGACGACGCCTGCTCCCAGACCTGCCAGCATTTTAGAGCCGTCGAAGTGCATGATCCCGTTGGAGTATGTGCCGTACTCTTTAGGGAGTTCGGCCTCTGTCCATTCGGTGCCAAAGTCCGCCAATACTTGGGATTTAATGGCTCGCCGTGGTTTATATGTTATGTCAAATGGGAGGAGGTCTATGGCCCACTTGGCAATCCAGCCCGTGGCATCACGGTTGTTTATTATGTCATTAAGTGGTACTTCGGAGGCTACCGTGATTGAACACTCTTGAAAGTAGTGTCATAGTTTCCGGGATGCCATGAAGACCGCGTATGCTATATTTTGGTAATGTGGGTACCAGGATTTGCATGGTGTGAGGACAGCAGATACGTAGTATACCGACTTCTGAACCGAGATTTGTGTCCGTCCTCCTCTCGTTCGACGATGAGCACTGCACTCACAACTTGGTGTGTTGCGGCTACGTATAACAACATGGGTTCGTCAACGTTCGGCGTGGCCAGGATTGGGTTGCTTGCTAAAAGGGCCTTTATTTCCTCCAGTCCAACCGTCGCTGTGTCCGTCCACTCGAAGTTTCCGGTTCGTCGAAGAAGGCTATAAATTGGCAATGCCTTTTCCCCCAATCTGGAGATGAAGCGGCTTAAAGCTGCCATGCATCCAGTTAATTTCTGGATTTGTTTGAGATCTGTTGGGGAAGCCAACTGTGACAAAGCTCGGATTTTAGTTGGGTTTGCTTCAATTCCTCTATTGGAAACGATGAAGCCCAACAGCTTTCTGTGACGCCCGGATAATTATGCTACAGTAATCCCACGCTAATCATTCCACGTCACCTCGGTTACTGTTGCTAACCTCGCAATGATTCGAAACCGTTTTGAGATTTAAATTCTAAATATGTCAAACAACAAACGTTTTCAAAGTTGAAACAAAAATGTTCGGTGGTTACCGAATATTACAAGGGTAATTATAATAAAGAAAACATATTTTTAGAAAGTGCCTGAATATTTTAAAATGAATTAAAACAGAAAAGAGAAATAATAAAAGAAAATGCAAAACAGAAAACAAAATAGGAAAAAAAAGAAGCCCCCCCTCCCCACTGGGCCTTGGTCTAAATGGCCGAGTGGCCTAGCTAAACAGCCCAGCCGGCCACCCCATGGCCTATATGGCCTCAACCCACCTAACCCTAGATCGATCCACTCTCTCTCGATCCCCCACCGTTCCCCTCATCTCCCTCCTAGCGCCGCCACATGCAACACAAACACACACACGCATCATCCCAGGGAGAGGGGCGCCCCTATTCGATCCCCTCCTCCCGCACGCCCGTGCCCGATGCAAGGCGCCGCCGACGCTCCTCCTCCCGGACTCGTCCGCGCCCCTCCTCTCCCTTGCGCGGCGCCCGCCTGAAGCGGCAGCCTCGCCTCGTCGTCGACCCGATGCTGTCGCCCGTCGTCGCCACCACCACGCCGCCGGAACGCTTCCTCGCCGGATCTCTTCCCCACCGCGTGTCGTCCCCGTCCTCATCCTCGACACCCGCTGCCTTGTCCCTACGGCCTGCGGTGAGGCTCCGGCCTTATCTCCTCCCTCTCCCCCCATCGACGACCGCACATACCGCACGCCCACGCGTGCCATGCCGCAGCCACCCGCGGCCTTGTCGTTGCTCTGCTGCTCCTTGTACTGCTGCTACTTTGGTATTTTGCGCTGCTGCCTCCTTGCTGTTGTCTACGTGCTGCCTAGCTGCTGCTTTGCTGCTTCTTCTGCCTGCTCCTGCCCTGCTGTTGTTGCTCACGTCATAGCCGCGCATCTCCGGGTGCTCCTATACGCTCCCGTGCCATGGCCATGGCTTGCCTGTGCTTTGTGCACGGCCGTGTGTGAGGCCGGTTGGCTCTCTGTACATGTGGCCAACCCGCTAAACAAGGGCCTAATTAAAAGATTGTTAGGTGTACTTAGTGATAAGTTAGCTTGTAGTCCATGGCAAGTGGGACCCCCCTGATTAAATTAGTTAGATGATTTATTGACACATGTGCCAATGACATGTGGGGCCTAGCCCCCAGAACGATTATATATAAAAATAAAAATAAAAATAAAAATAAATTCAATTAATTAATTAACTAAATTAATTAACTTAATTAATCCTATTTAATTAACCTAATTAGCTAATTAACCCATTTAGTTAGTCTAAACCCCCCTATTAGTGCCCCTGACAATGACATGTGGGTCCCACTGGACCCACTTGTCTGGTTTGACTGGTCAACTGACCATTTGACCTGCTGACATCATGGTGATGTCATGCTGACATCACCTTTCACTGTTCTGGATAATGTTCGAATTAAATAATTAAATAAATTCTAAAAATGATTAAAAAACTTTGAAAATTAATATAAAATAAACCATAACTCGGATGAAAATACTTTCTACATGAAAGTTGCTCAGAATGATGAGACGAATCCGGATACGCAACCCGTTCATCCGCCACACCTCCCTAACCTATTGAACTCGCAACTTTCCACCTCCGGTTCATCTGTCCAGAAACGCGAACACCGGTGATACTTTCCCGGATGTTTCCCCCTTTCGCCGGTATCACCTACTACCGCGTTAGGGCACATCGAACACCGCATATTGTCTTGTTACGCTTTGTGATGCTTTGATTGCTTTGTTATTTATTGTGCTCCCCCTCCGTTACTTCTTTCCGGTAGACCCCGACGCTGCTGCTGCCCAGTTCGACTACGGTGTTGACGAGCCCTCCTTCTTGCCAGAGCAACCAGGCAAGCCCCCTCCTTGATCACCAGATATCGCCTATTCTTCTCTATACTGCTTGCATTAGAGTAGTGTAGCATGTTACTGCTTTCCGTTAATGCTATTCTGATGCATAGCCTGTCATTGTTGCTACAGTCGTTGATACCTTACCCGCAATCCTAAATGCTTAGTATAGGATGCTAGTTTATCATCATTGGCCCTACATTCTTGTCAGTCTGCCTTGCTATACTATTGGGCCGTGATCACTCGGGAGGTGATCATGGGTATATACTATATATATATACATACTACAGATGGTGACTAAAGTCGGGTCAGCTCGTTGAGTACCCGCAAGTGATTCGGATAAGGGGGGCTGAAAGGACAGGTGGCTCCATCCCGGTAGAGGTGGGCCTGGGTTCCCGACGGCCCCCGACTGTTACTATGTGGCGGAGCGACAGGGAAGGTTAAGACTACCTAGGCGAGAGGTGGGCCTGGCCCTGGTCGGCGTTCGCAGTTGCTTCATAATAACACGCTTAATGAGATCTTGGTATTTGATCTGAGTCTGGCCACTGGCCTATACGCACTAACCAACTACGTGGGAAAGATATGGGCAATCAACGTCGTGGTATCAGCCGAAGCCTTCTAGACGTCAGCGACTAAGCGGCGCGCGCCGGATTGGAACGTAAGCCTGCTCTTGTATTAAGGGGGCTAGTTCTGCTTTCGGCCGCCCACGCAACGTGCAGGTGTGCAATGGGCGATGGGCCCAGACCCCTGCGCCATAGGAGTTAGACCGGCATGCTGACCTCTCTGTTAGGCCTAGGTGGGGCTGCGACGTGTTGATCTTCCGAGGCCGGGCATGACCCAGGAAAGTGTGTCCGGCCAAATGGGATCGAGCGTGTTGGGTTATGTGGTGCACCCCTGCAGGGAAGTTAATCTATTCGAATAGCCGTGATCTTCGGTAACAGGACGGCTTGGAGTTGTACCTTGACCTTATGACAACTAGAACCGAATACTTAATAAAACACACCCTTCCAAGTGCCAGATACAACCCGGTGATCGCTCTCTAACAGGGCGATGAGGAGAGGATCGCCGGGTAGGATTATGCTATGCTATGCTACTTGGAGATGCTACTTGGAGGATTTCAGTCTACTCTCTTCTACATGCTGCAAGACGGAGGCTGCCAGAAGCGTAGTCTTCGACAGGATTAGCTATCCCCCTCTTATTCTGGCATTCTGTAGTTCAGTCCACCGATATGGCCCTTTACACATATACCCATGCATATGTAGTGTAGCTCCTTGCTTGCGAGTACTTTGGATGAGTACTCATGGTTGCTTTTCTCCCTCTTTCCCCCCTTTCCCTTCTACCTGGTTGTCGCAACCAGATGCTGGAGCCCAGGAGCCAGACGCCACCGTCGACGATGACTCTTACTACACTGGAGGTGCCTACTTCTACGTGCAGGCTGCTGACGACGACCAGGAGTAGTTTAGGAGGATCCCAGGCAGGAGGCCTGCGCCTCTTTTGATCTGTATCCCAGTTTGTGCTAGCCATCTTATGGCAACTTGTTTAACTTATGTCTGTACTCAGATATTGTTGCTTCCGCTGACTCCTCTATGATCGAGCACTTGTATTCGAGCCCTCGAGGCCCCTGGCTTGTATTATGATGCTTGTATGACTTATTTTATTTGTAGAGTTGTGTTGTGATATCTTCCCGTGAGTCCCTGATCTTGATCGTACACGTTTGCGTGTATGATTAGTGTACGGTTGAATCGGGGGCGTCACACTTTCCGGCGGGAACGCTGAAAATACATTTTTCTGGATTGAGTTTAATGTCATATGTTCGAAGGTTATCGAACGTGAGCCTTAGATCATATATTAAAGACTCGACATGTCTGGTCTTGATGACTACATCGTCGACGTATGCTTCAACTGTTTTGCCGATTTGTTTCTCTAGGCATGTTTGAATCATGCGTTGGTAGGTGGCACAAGCGTTTTTGAGCCCGAAAGGCATAGTGTTGAAGCAGAAAGGCACGTATGGGGTAATAAATGCTGTTGCAGCTTGATCGGACTCTGCCATCTTGATTTGATGGTATCCGAGTATGCGTCGAGGAAGCACAATGAGTTGTGTCCTGCGGTAGCATCGATAATCTGATTGATGCACGGGAGAGGGAAGGGATCCTTAGGGCAAGCCTTGTTGAGGTCTTTGAAATCGACACATAGGCGCCAGGATTTATCCTTATTTGGTACCATCACCAGGTTTGCTAGCCAATCTGGGTGTTTTATTTCTCTGATGAATCCGGCCTCGAGTAACTTGGCTAGTTCCTCTCCCATAGCTTGTCGTTTGGGTTCTGAAAAGCGTCGTAGTGTTTGCTTGACCGGCTTGTACCCCTTTAGTATGTTAAGGTTGTGTTCGGCCAGCCTGCGTGGGATCCCCGGCATATTAGAAGGGTGCCAGGCGAAGATATCCCAATTCTCGCGTAGAAACGCCCGCAATGCAGCGTCGATTGTGGGGTCCAGCTGTGCCCTGATGGATGCTGTCTTCGAGGAGTCTGTTGGGTGGACTTGGAATTTGACTATTTCGTCCGCTGGTTTGAAGGAGGTGGACTTGGATTGCTTATCGAGTATCACGTCGTCCCTATCCACTATGGAGCGTAATGCAGTTAATTCTTCAGCCGCGAGGGCTTCAGACAATGCTTCAAGGGCCAAGGAGGCTGTTTTATTTTCGGCGCGGAGTGTTGTGTCCGGATCACTGGCAAGAGTGATGATTCCATTGGGCCCAGGCATCTTGAGCTTCATGTACCCATAATGGGGTATGGCTTGGAAGCTTGCAAACACATCCCGCCCTAACAAGGCGTGATATCCACTAGTGAAAGGGGCCACCTGAAAGGTTATCTCTTTGGACCGATAATTCTCTGGCGTGCCGAATACCACATCAAGTGTGATTTTTCCTGCACATTGTGCCTCCCCGCTGGGAATAATTCCTCTAAAGGTTGTGCTGCTTTGTTCATTGCAGCTCTTGTCTATTTCCATTCTGTTGAGAGTTTCCTCGTAAATGAGGTTTAGTCCGCTACCGCCGTCCATGAGCACTTTGGTAAGCCAGAAGCCGTCCATGATTGGACTGAGGACGAAAGCGGCTGGTGGCCAGACTGTTTTGAATTGCGGTTCGTCTCTGGCACTGAAAGTTATGGCCGTGTCGTTCTAGGGGTTTATTGTTGCGACTTGGCAGACTTCGACGAGACCATGGAGTTCTCTCTTGCGCCTGTTACCTGAGGTGAAAGTCTCAAAGACTGTCAACACTGTAGTGTTGTGTTCTATGGGATGTTGCTCTGCGGTGTTTTTTATGAGGAGATCCTCGCCGCTCTTGGCCACCTGCTGAAGTATCCAACATGCTCTAAGGCTGTGTGTTGGTATGGTATCCGGTGTGGTGTGTATTTTGCATGGCCTGTCGAGCCGTCACTCCAAAACGGTTGCGCGCCCTACAGTGGGCTTCGATTTCTTCGTGATTGGATCGGGCGACCTGCGAGGGTACACCCTTTTTGCTCGGACGAGGGGTTTAGCGAGAGCCAGTTGATCCCAAAAGGCTTCCTGAGTTTTCCAGGCGCTTTCCATTGCGTAGTACTTCTGTACTATGATCACCAAGTCATCGAAGCGTGATATGTGACGGTGATTTATGGCGTTAAGGAGTCCCTTGTCCGTGCAGTTTTTGCAGAATAATGAGATTGCGTCTTCATCGCAGCAGTCTTTGACCTTGTCCTTGACAATGAGGAATCTGGCCCAAAAGTGATGTACCGTCTCTTGGGACTGTTGTCTGATGCGGGAAAGATAGCTTGAGTCTGGGTGGGTGGATGGATTTAAGTCCGGACCCGGATCCGATTCATGACCTAGAGCTTGGGAAGTTTCCGAGCTTAATAGTTCGGACTCCAGGATGTAAACCAATTTTCTGGCCCACAGTCTGATTCTAAGTTCGGAGTTCGGGGCACGTCTTCCCGCGGGCATGTATCCGGCTTGGTGAGCTCGGAAATCCGGACATATTTTGTCCTGAATATGGGGGAAGAGTTGTTGCATCGCTCCTCCACCACCGCTATCTGATGGGTGATCGGTGGAGATTCAATCTCTCTCTCATCGGGTTTAAGCCCAATCCGATCGTAGTCCGAAGCGACTCCCAGAGCGGTGATGTGATCCAGGAGCCCGTTTAGAGACGATAACTCCGCTGGATCCATCTGCTCGGCGTATTCCGAGCTGACATGGAGACGATTTTTGATGACCTGAGAAGTCATGGTCGGCCCGACGGCCGAACGGGTAGTCAAGACGAAGCCGCCCAGCCAGAGGGTTTGGACTGAGGCCAGAGCTCCTTCGGAGGTGATGTTGTCCTTGATGACAAGGCAAGCCATCAACCCTATCTTTGACGTCACAGAGGAACTCTTAATGAAAGCACCAATGTCAGTGTCAAAATCGGCGGATCTCGGGTAGGGGGTCCCAAACTGTGCATCTAAGGCTAATGGTAACATGAGGCGGGGGAGACAATGTTTACCCAGGTTCGGGCCCTCTCGATGGAGGTAATTCCCTACTTCCTGCTTGATTGATCTTGATGATATGAGTATTACAAGAGTTGATCTACCACAAGATTGTAGAGGCTAAACCCTAGAAGCTAGCCTACGATTATGATTGTTCTCGTCCTACGGACTAAACCCTCCGGTTTATATAGACACCGGAGGGGGCTAGGGTTACGCAGAGTTGGTTACAGAGAAAGGAATCTTCACATCCGAGTCGCCAAGCTTGCCTTCCACGCAAAGGAGATTCCCATCCGGACACGGGACGAAGTCCTTTATATTGTATCTTCATAGTCCAACAGTCCGGCATATGCATATAGTTCGGCTATCCGAGGACCCCTTAATCCAGGACTCCCTCAGCGCCCACCATGTATGAATTCGGGTGAGAGGCGGTTATGTCACGTTTGAGTGAAATTACAAACCTGCCCCTATCAAGACCTATTGAAATCGAGCCGACATGTGTTGCGTGTTAGGGACATGCAGTAATTTCCATCTCCCATATTTTGGTTTCTGGCGGTTACTGCAAGTTAGGCCGCTTCATTCAAATTTTTGAGAAAAAGATTGCACGTTTACCATGCCAACTCAATTCCAATACATTTTGTATTCTTTTTTTCAGGCATGATTCATTTTTTATTCGAATAAAATTCTATATACATCATTTTTTTATATATATTTTCAAAAGCACAACAAAGAATTCTACTCCTTTATATACATAATATGATTTAGAAATACAATGATCTCAAAATCATAAGGTTGAACTCAAAATTTTTAAGCCAAATTATGTTCTACTCAAATGTATGGATGAGTAACATCTAGATATTAAATAACATAGATGTGCGTGAATTCATATGAGTATGCATGTTTGATAGATCAATTGTGGTTCGAGTATGAATCACATGTATCATCATCTCGAGTTCAAATATTTGAATCCCATTTATGTTGTTATTTCTATACACGCAACTAAATATTTGAATATCCTTTGACGCCCATCTCTCTCGCGTGCTCCTTCATGTAGCTATCACTCTCTTTTCTCCAGCTCACCCGCACACTCACTTCATGTTTCTCCTATTTTCGCAAACTTGGTCTCTCGACATCTCCCTTGAGAAGTGTCACACTCTCCCTATCATTATACATTACACGGTTTTCATTATCTCTCACGTCTCTATCATTCTCTGGTTAAAGTATCACTAGGTACCTAAGCTTTCTTTTTCACCGCCACACACACACTCTCACTCGTCTTTCACTTTGTCGTTCTCTCTAGGGTTCTCTCACGCGCCCTATATCTTTCTAGATATGACTCCTACCACTAAAATTACTCTCTCCCACACACACAATGTTTGTTGGGGTATCCTTTTCTTCTTCATCTCAGTTATAAAACTACATTATTCATTTGTTTACCGATAAGACAAACTCTCCTCCCCCCTCTCTCTCTCTCACACACACACACAACTCCTGCTTCCGCTCCCCCTCCCGACTACCGTCTCTAACACGCACGCGTGCACGCACGCACACACACACACACAAAACTCTCACTTTCGCACCCCGACTCATATTTCTCTCAAAAACATTGATCGACTAGCCTCCAGATAGGTTTATACATCCGCACACTCTTGCTTCCACTATCTCATACATCTCTCTCTCGCACTCCTTGTATCTATGTAGATTTTTCGTCCCTTCATGAGACACGCCCTGTCGATCATGCACACACACACCATCGCCTCATTTTATGGTGATACCTCTCGCACACACACTCTTTGTGTCTTTGTCACACACGCACTCTGTCCTCCTCCTCTCTCCCTCTCTCTCTCTCTCTCACACACACACACCACACACACACATGGGCTTTTGAAATAATATACCACTTCTCAAATATTGAAACCAACCACATTCCTTCCTTATCTCATCAAAACCGCCAAAGGAATATATTTTGAGTGAAACATAACATATTTTTAGTGATATACGTATTTCAAAACTAGACTCTTTTCTATCAAATCGGTGAATATGTATTAATCTACTTTGAATGTGTGGCAATGCATTGGACACATTGCTAGTTATTACTACTGTATAATTTTTTGGACACCAGACAAACGGTGGAGTGCATATATGAGGAGAAGAGGCGCACGCACGCAGTCGGTCTCTCGCTGTCTCGCACACATGAGAGTTATGT
Organism: Triticum aestivum; assembly: GCF_018294505.1. Taxonomy (NCBI): domain Eukaryota; kingdom Viridiplantae; phylum Streptophyta; class Magnoliopsida; order Poales; family Poaceae; genus Triticum; species Triticum aestivum. The sequence goes on from NC_057798.1 coordinate 415,689,419, forward strand.
AAAGGCACCGTAAACAAATAAACCCTAAAACCCTAGGTGCACGATTGCTGCATGCGCGGGTACCGGGTACGTGGTGGAGCGTCCCTTTGTAGGAACAGTCAGCTCGTGTGATAATTTGATCCGCAGGAGTTGATGGTTGGGACCACAGGTGAACGACCTGGAAGCGGTGGCTCGCCAGTCGCCACTAATCAAGTAGCCATGTTTAAAATATCATTTTTTAGTGGGGTAAGATTTCCGATTTTCAATGGTGCATTATACTAGTTTTTAGAACGATTGGTATGGAGCAAAAATGGAATTCATAACTACTACCTCCGTCATGGTTTACTAGTCCCCATTGTATTTTGGGTCAAAGTTTGTCCATGAATTTTACTTGTAAAATGTGAATGGAAAATGAGATTTTGTTATACCCAAAAAAGGACCGGAGGGAGTGATTGCTCTGACACGAACGCGACCTCTCATAACACAGGCATTGAACCGGCACGCCGGCCAAGAGGGCCCCACTCGCTGTAGGCCAGGCTGAACACGCCTCCTCGCTGCATGCAATCGGCTTCAGACTACCCCGCCTGTCGTCATTGAATCCGTGCATGTGCCGGAAACACGTCCTTCCGTGAGCCAGTCGGCATTTTCGAACACAATGCCGGTTGGCTCCTCTCGTCCGCCCGCTATTTAAACGAGGCTAGACGCCTGGCAAGAACCGCACCACACCGCCGCTCCCCATATCATCCTTGCACCATTTTCTCCACACTCTCCATAGCATCCAGTGAGCAAGAAGATGAGTTCTCTAGCATAAAAGCCGATTGGGGGCCTCGACGAGCCAGGCAACTCGCTATCCCACCTCCCTCCCTGCCCCAGGCCGTCAGTACCATGGGCGAGGCTGTAGGCGGGCAAGCAGAGGAGCAAGCCACCGCTCCAAGATGCCCCCTGGTGCATCAACTCGACGCTCCAAGCCTGCTCGTAGAGGAGTGGCCAGTTGTTGCACACCAGCACACGGGGGACCACGGTGTCCAGTGCATCGTGGTTGGCTGCGCCATCCGACGCAAACGTTGGCGGAACCGCGGCATGCTGGCAGAGGTGGCCAACACGTCAGCAGCCAACGCCGACACTAAGGAATACTAGATCACGGGAGCCGCCGCCGCTCCGAGCCCATGAATGCCACGACCACTGCATCGCCGGCAGACACCCGGTGTGTTGCCTAGTTTGGCTCAAAACATCGCGGACCCTAGCCATGTCCGGCATTAGAAATTATACCTGCTTCTAGAAGTTATTCGCGTTTAGTCAAAAAATGTCCAAAATATAATTAATTATGTATGGTCTTGACTTGTTGTGCTCACACTGGTAGTAGGAACTAAAGATTTTGCTTTATTTATAACTCTCCTCACATTTTTTGGCTTTGAAGTGAATCATGGTTGTGGACATTATCTATGAATGTGTAGATATCTGTGAACATGAGTTTGATGTGGAAGTTGAACTTGGAATGTTGGGCTTGCATGTGAACTATACCATGTCCAATGCTTCGTCTGTTATCGTTTGGAAAGTAATTGTTGTTATTACATGACTCGATTTTATTTATTTTCTGCCATATCAGTAGATGCACGGACATCGTAACAGGCATGCTGACTGGATAAGCATTTGAACCTAGCTATTATGAAGGAAAATTTGTATTGACAACAATTTTAGATAGCAGGAGACGGCTAGCCTGCTCTACCTCTGCTAGCTCCTTTCTGGCTTCTTCCATCTCTTCTTTGGCTTGGGTGAAGAGAGCATCTGATTGCTCTTTTCGCTACTTCAGGAACTCAACTACATTCTCAAGGGTTGCGGCATGCTTTCTTTCAGCCTTTACTAGAGCCACGAGGACACAAACAGTTGATGACTCCCCCTAGCTTGTGTGTAATCAAGCATCATCTAGGAATTTGCACCTTGTGTCTAATCCAACATCATTAGGGGACGAGCACCTTGTGTGTAATCTAGCCTCATTCTGGAAACATGATCTCGAGGTTGACCATACTTCCCTCCTCGCAGGAACTGCATCCTGACATGAAGTTACTTCTTTTTTAGATCAATAGTCAGAGCAACCCAGATCCATTTAGTAGAAGCGAGATAAATAGGACTGGGAGAAGTGAATTCAAAAGGAGAAATATAAAAACATACTCCAAGATGAGAACACCCACTTCCTACATCAAGCTAAAAATGAAAGCATTAGGACGATTAAGACTCTTCTTATTACACATCAAAGAACACGAGGCTAAGAGAAATAGAAACTACAACATATACACATCGAAGAACACGAGGCTAAACAAAAGTAATTGAAATGGTGTTACTTATCAAAGCTCATTTTACAGGTTTGGTGCAGCTCCTCTTTAACTTGCCACGTTCCTTGAAGATGTCCCCAATATCCTGTGTTTGGTCTTCATTGCTCCTCTGCATGTTCGGACTCGTAGTTTTAAAATCTCAACATGGCAAGAAAAATATAGTAATACTCACGCATCTTGTGGGCAACATTAAAGCACTCATCTGTCATGTTAGAGCACCTCCAATGGAAGCACAATGCGCGACACATTAAAAAATCATTTACAACACCGGAATAGCCAGTTTTTGCGGGCCACTGAGTGCTGGCTCCAGCGGCTACTACAAAACATTGCACGCGCGTGCCACTCCAGCAGATGCGCTATATTTTTTCTCCTTTCCACTCTGACTTGATACACATTCGACTCTGAGTCGATACTGGCATAGATAGATACATAGATTGTTCTCAGCATAGATATAGCATAGATAGATAAAAAACATATAGTTCAACTACTCCTCGTCGTCTGACTCTGCCTCGGTGATGTCCTCCTGTGATGTCTCAATGTAGGCATCAAGATATCGATCATCATCGGAGTCCTAGGGCGATGCTGCTTCTAGCTTGATGTTGAATTGAGCAGACGCCTTCCGCGGACGCCTGTCCTCGCGATAGGTGGCTCGCTTTACCCTCCTTCGCGCGTAGAACTCGTGCTTGTTGATGATGTCCTGCTGGAAGTGTTGGCGCCACAGCTCCATGGCTTCCTTGTCCATCTCGGCGATGCCGAGACGGTGCTCTTGCCTCCGGTTGTCGCAACGATCCTCGTCAGTGATAAGCCACGGGGAGGCGCGAGCTCTTGTGCCCGCTCCCGCGTCGACACATTGGGGAAGTTCATGTCCCTACGAGGCCGCGAAGGCACCACGCCGCCATGTCGTACGCGCGGGCGGCCTCATGGGTGGTGTCAAAAGTGCTGAGGTCGAGGCACATCTCGCGGAACCGGATCTCGGCGGAGAAGCCGCCAGAGGGGCGCGCGCAGACAGCATGGTAGCCCCAAGTTTCCGGGCGGTGCGGAGGCGGCGAGGTGAGAAAGAGCGTGGATAGGGCGGTGGAGAGGCATAGAGCGGTTGGAGGGCGTTGGATTTTATAAAGCGCATCGGACGCCCCGCGCCAAAACTAGCGTGCGCCCGATCGCTTTTCTAGCCCCGCGCACGCGATCCTTTCCCGGCGTCCTTGCTATCTCTACTCCCTTCTGTACTCTCATATATATTATATATATTATATTATATATTTATTTTATGTTTATATTTATCTCTACTCTTATGAAAAAACGGAGTTGGTGATGATGGTGTGCCTGCCATCCTGCAATATAGGCCGTCCGATTTATATCTGACGGATAGGAAGGAAACTATGGCAATTTTGCCAAAAGATACCCACACCCCTGTCCAATTTGCAAATAAGGCCTTCCCTCATTCATCCTTTTCTCCCACAAGATAAATTACTCATACAAATGCATGTTGATGTTCCGTGCAAGGCATGGGCATCTTGCTAGTTCTAAAAAACTTTCCATCATTTGCCACACTACTGGTTGCAGAGGAAGAACCTACCCAAGCACAGCGCAATACAGGAGCGACACATAATTACAAGGTGATATTCTATTGGGCAATGCAAGCTATAACCAATTACTTTTACCGAAACAATAGCAACCAAGAAATTTGAAGGGTAGGTATGAACAAAATTGGAACTGCACATGTACTGCTAAGAGATTCAATGTACACATTACCAATCAAGGAGGAATACGATGATCGCGGCGGCCTCTGTGCATCATGGTCAACAACGGGACTCAGTTCATTGTCCATGACGATGGTGCTTCTGCGCTTGGCATTGGCTTTCGAGAAGCAGATCCGAGACCGTGGACGGCGGTGCCGGGGAAGGGCACTACAAAAAAAAGACACATTCGTGACATTTTGGGCCGAACATTTTTTTTGTCATACATATGACACTTCTATGACGATAATTGTGACAAAACCTGGTATCATCATAGATGTGGTGGGCTCCTACTTCTATGACAAAAAATCATGACAGAAAATGGGCTTTTCGTCCTGGGCGGGCCGGAGACGCAACTGTATGACATTCTTTGGGCCGTCCATGACGGAAAAACCATGGTAGAAGCGAGGGTGAGGAAAACTCTGGGGAGTTCCCGGTTACGGTGGGTGGTCGGGGGCCGAGCGATGCGCGTTTCTCTCGTACACGTACGCACGTGTGTGTGAGGCGTTGGCTCTAACTGAACCCGAGCGAGGCGTTGGGCTCTAACTGAACCCGAGCGATTGCACTTCAGGCTACGCGTTACTGAACCCGAGCGATCGATCGATGACTGTTAACTGAACCCGATCGAGCAATTCCTTCGCTACTGCTACTAACTGAAGCCGATCGATGCTGCCTCTCTGGATGAACAGTGAGTGTTCCTCGGGGGGGGGGGGGGTGGATGAACAGTGAGCGGTTGGGGTGGATGAACAGGACCCCGTGGTGTTGCCTCGATCGAGCCGGTTGGGGCTGGATGAACAAGACCCTGTGGAGGGCTGGATGAACAGGACTACCCCATGGAGGGCTGGATGAACAGTAGACGGTGGAGGGGTGCCCGTAGAGGGGTGGTTGAATAGTAGCCGGTGGAGTAGCTTGCGGTGGAGGCTGGATGAATAGGAGCCCATGTAGGCTGGAGGAGGTCGACGGTGGAGATGAACAATATACTGTGAAGTCCCGTTTTGCGGTACGCCACACCCCTCCTGATGAACAGGACCCCCGTTTCGACCATAGCGCTCCAACACAAGTCCGTTTTGTCCGTTTTGCGGTACGCCACACCCCTCCCGATCAACAGGACCCCTGTTTCGACCGTAGCGCTCCAACACAAGTCCGTTTCGTCTGTTTTGCGGTACGCCACACCCCTCCCGATCAACAGGACCGCCGTTTCAACCGTAGGAGGTCTGTTTCCTCCGATTTGCGGTATGCCAGACCCCTCCCGATGAACAGGATCCCGTTCTGAACGTGGCCGGTCGAACACAAGGCCGTTTCCTCCGTTCTGCGGTACGCCAGGCCTCGTTTCCATCGCCTGTTCTGTCCAAGCCCCCCCGATGATCAATGACGCATTCCGTTTCGACCCAGCCGGTTGGCTCCCCATGAACACGACGACGACGCTGTTTCTCCGTTACGACCCAGCCATGTACATGAGCCATGGCCGTACGTATGCGCGAGTAGGCATTCAAGACCCCGCCCGTATGTACACATACATGGCCGTATTTTCTTTCTTGCACACTGGCCGCTGTACGTACATGTACATGCTACGTGCGCGCCTCTACTATGACACGTACGCGCCTCTACTACGACAGGTGTGCGCCTCTACTACGACATGTGCGCGCCTCTACATCGAGCATTATATATGTACGTACAAGTTCGCGACCAGAATGACAACACTACGTACGCTTCGACCAGGTGGGTCCCGACTGTCAGGCACTTCCTTGCGTGCGAAGATGTAGCTGGTGGGTCCTAGCAGTCAGGGGTGAATCATTTTTTTTGCCCGGACGCACTTCCTTGCGTGCGAAGATGTAGCTGGTGGGTCCCAGCAGTCAGGGGGGTGAATCGTTTTTTTGCCCGAACACACTTCCTTGCATGCGAAGGTGTAGCTGGTGGGTCCCAACAGTCAGGGGGGAAACGTCTTTTTCACGAAATACGGTGGCCCGTCCGGTGGGTCCCTGCTGTCAGGTGGAGGAATCATTATTTTTCCGTTTAATAAGGAGGCACTTCCTTGCTGAGGCCATGGACCCAGCTGTCAGCCTCTCCACGTACAGTCCACGTCCGATGGAAGTCGCTCCTTGACCACGTTGACCACGCCGCGCTGAGAGCACTAGGGCGGTGGACGACGGTGAGGCTAGGAAGGGGACGACACGGAGCCAGGGAAGACGCGACAATGGATGCCCACGCGTAGAGGAGTATGAGGGTTCACTCGTTCGGCTGCGGTGTGAGTCTGCCGTCGCCGCAGAATAACAGGGGGTGTGGGTGAGTAGAGGGATGGCCTAGCCAGCAGTGGGACTAGTAGGGGGCAGTGAGGCCTCCACGGCATCACAGCCGGCCACGGGTGGCAGGAGCATGCGACACGACCGGCGCTGCTTTGGGCGGCTGGAGCAAGAAGACCAGAGGCTGAAGAAGCACTACGGCCGTTGGATGGACATCGTACGGTCACTGGAGCTAGAATCGTTCATATATTGACTAAAGTTGACAAAGGCCTCCGTCCCAGTCAACTTAGTAGGCCCACAAGTCAACCTCCCACCAAGGTGGGTCCCAGCTAGCAGGGGGTATTCATTTTTTGTGCATAATAAGGAGGCACTTCCGATGGGTCCGAGTTGACAGCGGGGGAAATGTTTTTTTTGCGAAATACGGTGGCCCGTCCAGTGGGTCCCAGCAGTCAGGTGGAAACGTTTTTTTACGAAATACTGGTGGCCCATCCGGTGGATCCCTGCTGTCAGGTGGAGGAATAATTATTTTCCGCATAATAAGGAGGCACTTCCTTGCGGCTGCCATGGACCCAGCTGTCAGCCTCTCCACGTACAGTACTCTTCTGATGGAAGTCGCTCGTTGACCACATTGACCACACCGCATCGACAGCACCACGACGGTGGACGATGGCAAGGCCTAGGAAGGGGACGACGTGGAGCTGGGGAAGACGCGGCAGTGGAAGCCCGCGCGGAGAGGAATACGAGGGTTCACCGTTTTGGCTTCGGTGTGAGGTTGCTGTTGCCGCAGAATAACAGGGGGTGTGGGTGAGTAGAGGGATTCCCTGGCCAGCGGTGGGAGTAGTAGGGGGCGCTGAGGCCTGCGCGATAGCATAGCCGGCCATGGGAAGCGGGAGCAGGCGGTCCCGCCGGCGCTGCTTTGGCGGCTGGAGCAAGAAGATCAGAGATTGAAGAAATACGACGGCCGTTGGATTGACATCCAACGATTACGTCTGCTAGAATCGTTTGTTGACATATATAATAACTAAAAAAATCTTGCATACGTGTCAAATAAACAGGCCCACAAGTTAGACCACTCCCTCTTTTTTTAATAATTTATATATAGCTCATGGCAACTTCTTATGCAATTTATTGCAGTCGTTTTTTGGTTGGCCAGGGCCAATTTTGCATATTTCTGTGGGTTCCAAACTATTTTTAATACCGAAATGTCGAGCCAGATTTAAAGTACTCTGAAGATATATTTAAATTAGGTTAATGCCCAGTGAAATAGGAATCTGAAAATGTGAAAAAATTCAGAAATTATAAAGTAATTGCCAATTTGTCATCTGTTTTTATATTTACAACCCATTTCTTATTACTTTCAAGATTTGCACGCGTCTTGAAAGAGTTACAGCCCATCGGGGTGTACAAAAATAAGTAGGCATGGATTGGGTATTCTTCAGAAAAAATAAGCTGGGCTCATTTTCACAAAGAAAAAATAGCTGGGCTGGTCACATGGCGAACATAAAATATAAGCCTGGGCTAGACGGGCCACAACCCAGTTCAAAACCTGCTCCGTCTCAACAATAACAAAAAAAATACTGCTCGAGAAGCTATGTCCCAGGTGTTAGCCGATCTTGTGCTGTTCTCTTGTCTATTGACTCTATACGCTCATAATGTCATGGGTGCCAGATGTCAGGAACACACTAGGAGGAAGCATTTTATTTTTCCATACGCTGACGTGGTGGGCCCCTACTGTCATCCTCTCCACGTACTTCTGCCGATTCCTGTTGTTTGTTGACCATGTTGACAACGCGAGAGGGCGGCACCGCGGCGAGCGCACCAAAGCGCGTGGAGGACGTCGGTGTTAACGATTTAGGAGACGGTGGGGCGGCGATGCGTGCACTGAGGTGCAGCCAGCCGTGGGAGGTGGAAGCAGGCGGCCCCGCCGACGCTGGTTTGGTTTTGGCGGCTGGAGGAATACAGGACTGAAGAAACATGACAGACTGTAAAAGCAGCAGAGTACTTAACAACCTTAACTGAAACCAGCAGGGGCACTTAACAACCAAAGCTGAAAGCAGTATGAGTACTTATACAGGTTCAACCGTACAAAGCACGCCTCGAACAATGCTACTTTGCCTACAGTTAACAAAGGGTGAGGCCGCCAAGCCCCAGGACAAGGCGCAGGCGCCACCCCACGCATCCACAACCTTCTGAAAGCGGCTTCATCTCGCAATGTGGTCAATAAACAGGATATTCGCTTTAGAGCCATGGAAAAGCATGAACATAATCTTCTGTCCTATTCTCCAAGATGGACGGGCCTTCATTATTTGAGACCACCCATGAATAAGTATCTTTTCACCTCCAAGGGGAATTGAGTAGGTCAACATAAACATCATGTTGTGACCAAGCGCAAGTCTGACCCGGCCATGGTCAGGCATCTGTATAGGAACAATAGAACTGGGTAGTTTCTGTTTCAAGAAGATCACAGCTGTAAAACTGTGTATAAGAAATAGTTTATGAACAACATATATAACAGAAAACAGCTCGTACCATAAGTTTCTCAACACAGTTGGACCTGTTCAACGAGTGCAGTAGTGGCACACATATCCCACGTGGCCTTCCACCATTGAAACGCCCCACAAGGACCTCAAGACGATCAATAAAGTGTAGGAACTTGTGGATGTCGACCCAGTCAACTTCAATGCCATTAGTAACAGCCGAGTTATTACAGAGTAACAAACGAGCAGACTGCTTAACTCTGAAAAAACCTACACGTGCCACCAATTATAGGAAAATATTAGTTAGAAGTAGCATCTTCATGAGAGATTCGTTGCCACTTCTAAAGTTAAATTGTGATTAGTTAGACAGAATAGGTGGATTAAGAAGTAATCGAGGCAACAAGCAAGAACAAGATACAAAACTAACATGGATGAACAATTGGAACGATGTCGGGGTGGAAGATCACAGTGAAGATGAGACCAGGTTCTGCTATTTCCATCAACATTCGTGCGCCAACTTTTAGTCCCTAACACTTGAGAAAGTTTATCCAAGTTCGGCCATAAAAAAAGCAGCGATCTTCTTGGTTCATGAACCCAACTCAGAACTTATATCCATGGCTTGTCTTCATTGTGACCATTAAACTAGTGTATTCAGTTATGGCAAGGCCAAGCATCTTGAGTACATGTGTTCTCGCAGAGCAAATAATACACTGCAGGAAAAATAATATGAGAACACAATGTATTCCCTATCCAAATCTAGAAATAACTTCCTCCTTCACGTCAGTGTTGATCATCGTACTAGTAGTACCTTTTATCCAAATATAGCAATCCAAATTTCCAAATTAGACGACAGCATGTTCAAAAAAAACCCACCCTCCCGGATAGAAAAGAGGATTCTAGGAACATACTATGCGCGTTTCAAAATCCTGTGTTAGGATGAGAAGGAACAAGTGTGGCGTCTCGCCGAGGGCGCAGAAACCTGTAGGGAGAAAAATGAAAGACACTAGATTGAGTAGGAAGAAAAATGCATCAACGGCGGCGGCTGCCATCCTAGGATTACCTGCAACCAAGGGACTTGGATTTATCGGGGATGGATGAAGAATTCGTACCTGGTTCTCCATGAGAAAACCTTATGCAATCGCTGAGAGGGGTTTTTCTCTGAACAAGTAGACGAGGGAGAAGGGGATTCAGGCCCAGTGAAATATTGCCGCTTCGTCCGTCTAGCTTACTGCTAAAGCTAGAAAGGGGGGGGGGTTGTGATTTGATGGCTCATTGGGCATTACTGCAGCGCTACGACCGGGGTGTGTCTACCGTGAAGTTGTGCACTCTAATTTGTGCATATGGCACGTGGACCCCATTGCCGGTTTCCCCACATATCAACGAAAGGAAATAGAAAGACAGGAGTAACTAGTTACACATAAATATATATTTTGACAGAGAGATACTCCCTCTGTAAAGAAATATAAAAATCTTGTATATCATAGACAGGCTCACCTTGCTGAGATATATACTCCCTCTGCAACGCACGGGCATTATGGGGGTTCAGCTTTTTTTATGGGGGTTCAGCTGAGAATATAATACTCAGACAGGCTCATGGTTTTGGACTTTGGGCTGCATGTTGACCCTGCATGTTTGGGGGCCCATGTGTTCTACCTAAACCCTAAAACTCAGGCAGATGTTGGAATGAAATCAAACAACAGTTCCTAACCAGCAATCAGAGTTGCAATTCTATCAACGATATACCATGTGATAAATAATACTGTCATACTACTTATACACACAGGACACTTGTTTCACCATGCCAGATTATTACATCAAAATCGCTCAGAGGATAGATCAGTTCAGCAGTTGCGTGCTGCTACTGAAGAGTTTTAAAGTTGATTTGGACCAGCTCTCCTTGCCGAGAAAGTTTGATTTTGACATCATCCCCTACCGCAAGATATGATTTAGATTTGAACCTTGACCATCCTTTAGCATCAATCATCATGCGACCATCCTTTGTACTTACGGTATATCGAGTAGGTTCATTCACACTAGGGCTGCGCATGGTAAGAGAAACTTGGCCGCGGTCGCCCGGATTGTTGAACGACTCCCTCGTTGCTCTAGGAATTCTTTTTTTGCAAACAAGAAGACATACCCAAACAGTTAGATCAACACAGTGAATCATGTTAAACAACATGGAAAGAAAAAAGAACGAAGCACTTGGGCAGCCAATGCTTACCAAGAAGGTGGACATGTCGGTTTTTGTAAGGACTTTGGTATATGAAGTGCGAACTACAACCCAGTCTGTTACCGGTGCAACTGCACGGTCCGAAGCAGATGCAAGTGCAAGTGTTGGTGGAGGTGCCAAAGCCACTGCTGCTGCCGGAGATGGTGCTCCTTATAGAGCTGGTGCCGGTGTCGATGCCCGATCCTCCGGTAGATCAGACTGATCCACTGACGCGGTCGGTGCCCAATTCCCAGCTGGATCAGACTGAGCTGTTGCCGCTGTCAGTGCTAGGGCAACTGTCGGTGCTTGATCCGTTGCTGAAGGTGGTACCGATGTGCGAGACAGCAGCGATCGTGTCTGGTCTGCTATGATCAGCTTTCTAACTTGACTAGGATCCGTGACCATGATCCAATTTTTTTCTTCATTTCTTTTAAACACGAGAAGGACTAATTGTGGCGTTTTTGTTAAACCAAATTGCAGTTCATCATAGGGATTCAGCTTGTACTCAGACAACAGACCGATCCAATCTTTTCCAGTAATATAAGTGATGGACAGTGCCTTCATTACTGACACAACATAAGAAGTGAAACCTGCAAAAATAGCCATCATAGAGCAAACCAAACAGTTTATTCTCTGATGAATGTCACATGGGAAAACCTGCATCGTAAAATTGTAGGAAAAGAAAGAAGAAATGACATTAAATCGATAAGATTTAGATAGTAAATCAATAAGATTTACTTGATGTGACACGAGTGAATACTTACCAGGAAATCACTATGTTGAAGTACTAAACAGAAGATTGATCGTCCAACTACGGGTGGCATGCAGGGGCCCCGCCTACTCCCACAAGCAGGATAGTCCAAAGGTCGTGGCAAATCGTATGGACCGAACATCCATGGGACTGGAAATCCTAGTGGGTGCGATAAACCCTGCAATGCATATAGATATTGGAGTGTAACCATAATTGATAAACCGTCCTCACAAAAAATATGATCTGGATACTTCAAAATATACAGACTGAATTGAGTGGACAGACATTAACATGGACCATTCTCAGGACTGACCACACACCAAAAGCAGCAGTACTAATAAACAATACAGGGTTCATAAACACAAATCAAGTACTGAACAATAGTACTTACTACAGACAAGCAAAGTTGCACTAACTAAATTCTGCAGACTATTTCTTGCCACCGACCTACGGGATGAACCCCGCATAACTGACTAGGCCATGGACTTCATGAGAGATGTCTACATGCACCATCACCATCTTGTCAACCTTGGAGAACCTAACAGAGTGGTCTTTCCACTCATAAACATGATGATGAAGACAAGCCGCATCAGATTTGTTGGAAAGCTTTACATGAACCACACCCTTCGTAATCGAAGGCACAACCAGGAAATTGTTGTGGTCAAGTACAACCTCGAGAACACGCCTGACAACAAAGCTACAGGAAAACACTAGTTCTGGACACATGGCGACAAGGACACATCAGCTGGATAGTTCAACAGTAGAACTCATCATCAGGTCTTCCAGTTGACACGACATGACTTTGAGAACTTCATCTCCACCGTGGACCTGGTTCTAATTCAAACAGAAACCATATTTTATTAATACCTCCGTTCAGAAATATAAGATGATTTTCGATATTATACTCCATATATGACTACATATACGCACAGAAATGAGTGAACAAAGACACTAGAACATGTCTTTAAAGGCATGAGAGCAGAGGGATTACTTGCAATATCCATAACACAAGTTACTGAGGCAAATATACCCTCTTCAAAGGTAGCATTGATGTTCATAAAGTACTCCCTCCGTCCCAAAATTCTTGTCTTAGATTTGTCTAGATACGGATGTATTAGATACATCCGTATCTAGACAAATCTAAGACAAGAAATTTGGGACAGAGGGAGTAGTTGAAAGTAATCTATAAGAAATCAGTGTCAACCTCTCGCATGATTTGGTCAAAAGAGGAATTTAGAAACGTCATTTGGCACACTAAAATCACATGCAAGATCACCCAGAAAGTTGTACTACCAGTACTAGTACTGCGTGTTACATGAAAAACACGATCAAGATCGAGAAAAAGATCGTCAACAAGAGACATTACCTAGACTTGCTTAATGAGGGATCCCGGAGAGGAGGGCTTGGACAGGGCGATGGCTTTGAGCTTGTCTGCGGTAGTCTCGGCGGGGTGCTTGCGCTTCTTCGTACCATGAGCCTCGACGGTTTTGGCCAGAGCCATAGACATCACGTCGGCCGGTGCTCCAGCGTCCATCCAAGAGAGGAAGCTGAGAGAGAAGAGTGAAAGGAGGAACGAGATGAGGGAGAAGCAAAGAGAGTGGGGTTTTTATTCAAGAGAGCAAGCTGAGAGAGAAGAGTGAAATGATGGTTGCTTCGTCCGTCCAACTTACTGCTGGAAAGGAGGGGGTTTTGTGATTCATTGGGCATTACCGTGGCGCTTCGATCGGGGTAGTCTACCGTCACTCTACTACGGAGTAATTTAGTGCATGGCTGGTGGACCCAGGTGCTGGTTGTCCCACACGTCGACGAAAGTGAGTAATTTAGTGCATGGCTGGAGGAGTATCCGCACGGTAGAGCGTGTCCACTGTTTTTCTGAAGAAAAAAATGACTACAGCAAGCGTTTCCACTCTTACAACGGAGGAGTGCGAAACACGACAGCCACTTGAACATACACAGTGCTCCTACTACTAGGCATGTGCAATGGTTCATACGTCAGTACTACACAATCTTTTTGCTAGTGTAGTAAGATATGACGATAACAAATGATGTTGTGCGCATGTCAACTACTCCTATATGTAACATAGTACTGCTTTTTCGACTGTTCGGTCAAGAATGAACGGTGAGATCAATGTTAACAGAAGTAGGTCAACAACGCACTGAGAGTACGGTGCTACGGTACTCCACGAAACATGAACCATATGAAGCACGAATAGTGTTGGGTAGGGTGTATGAAGGGTGCATGGGATGGGAGAGAAAGTTCCCTTCTCGACCCACTTCTGGGTGTTTGGCAGAGTGCATGAAGGGTGCATGAGTCCACACTAGTAGGTTAACAAAAATACACGAAGAGGAAACAACTATATTGAGATGAGAATGCAACCAAACACACCCACACGCTTTGTGCTACAGTGACTGATCTGCACCATCTGAGTTTGATCCAACGGTCATGTTGCGCCGAGACATGGACATGCCCATGCAGAGGACGCCTAAACACCACCGAAGTCCCTCTTCTTCTCGAGGCACACGATGTTGGTGATGCAGGGTGCAACCGCCCGCAGAGCCCGCTCCCGGTCGACGGGAGCCAGCTCGTCAAAGACGGCGTCAAATGGCATGAATGGATTTCGGTGACGGAGCCCTGAAAGGATTCGCCCGGCAACAGCGACGACAGCCCGCAACCCCTCCTTGTCCAGCTCAGCCCCCACCATCGCACGGAGATGGCTCAGCTCCTCGGAGATATAGGTGAAGAAGGAGACCAGGTCAGGAAGCCGCAGCTCATTGAAGTCGACCAGGTGGTCGAACGGGTTTAGCCCAACGACCAGCATCATCACGCTGGCACGACGGTGGGCATCACACAGCCGTAACACGTGCGTGGCAACTTGGTTCACCAAGTGGCTGAGGCGATCCTGGACCTCGTCACGATTAGCCCGCTCACGCTCCAGCCGGCTCCCCTGACGGCCTATCGTATCTCCCGCTTTCTGCAGCAACGCTGCCGACGCCCCGAGCATCTTTGTGGTAGACGCCTGCCGCTTTTGAAGCTCCGTGAACTCCTGCACATAACGGAGGAGCATGGCACTCCTCTCCTCCTTGAGCTCACAGAGCTCCACGTCCTTTGCCCTGAGCTCCGCATCCTTGGCATGGAGCTCATATGTCAGGCGCCTCACCTCGGACTCCGTGATCTGCTGCGCCGCCATGGCACCAGGTAGAAGCAATGGGGAGAGGAAGCAAAGGGGGGAAACGGCTGAAAGGCAATGCAATCTACGGGAAGGTGGAGGGAGCCAACCGAGGAGCGGGGAATCTTTTGGTTTTCACAATGGTAAAACACCAGTCGACGATGATGAAGCTATGTACCTAGGGTAGGGTCATGGACCTGTCCAAACTACCCTACCCAAGGACATCTCTAAAAGAAACCACCTGTCAATCGACTCAGAAGTGTACCACTCGACGGACTCGAGGACACTCGACCATGAAGCCTACCACTCGACCATGAAGCCAACCACTCGACAGCCAGGAGATCTAAAGCCACTCTGCACGCTAACGGTCGGTCATTAAATAGCTTTTATGGTCATCACATCACTTTATGTATGGCGTTACCAGTAAGGCCCAACCTTAATGTATCTTAAACCCTGCATAACTGAGGGCTAGAGGGGTCTGACGGACTCTATATAAGCCACCCCCCTCCTCAGTGAAAAGGGTTCGCACCCTTGTAACTCATACGCATATAATCCAGTCGACCGCCTCCGGGCTCCGAGACGTAGGGCTGTTACTTCCTCCGAGAAGGGCCTGAACTCGTAAAACTCTTGTGTATACAACTACTCCATAGCTAGGATCTTGCCTCTCCATTAGTACCCCCTACACTACTGTCAGACTTATAGCCACAACAGTTGGCGCCCACCTTGTGGTAGGTGTCTTAGCGACTTATTGGAGAAGTTGCAATTTTTTCCGATCTCCTTGATCATGGTTCCAGGCGGAGTTTTGGTTGAGGGTCGCGAGATCTGTCTCGACGCGCTCACGTTCATCACCGACGACTCTGCTTGGCTTCAGGAGGCTCCGCTCGACATCGACGCGCTCCCAGTCCGCGGAGCGACGCACTTTCGCGCATGCGTCCGTGGCGTCCTCCTGCGGCAACCGTCGACCCAGTATCGGTCGGTCGTTGTGTCATCCTCCCTCACTGCTTCCCGTCGGTGCAAGCGCTCCGGTCGGTCGAGGCTTCAGCGGTGGGTGAGGCACGCGGTGGCCCGCCAGTCGGCCACCCCCCAAGTTGCGGCAATCGAGCCCGACGAATCCCTCTACGGCCTGTTCGACCTGTCGACTGGCTCCACAGAGACTGCATCCGAGTGCGATAGCAGTGAACCAGCGGCAGAGGTTTTGATGGTCGATGGACCACGCGGTCCTCCCGGTTTTCCCGGTGCCGAAGGGGGTGACAGCGGAGGCGATCCGTCGCATGCCCATGAAGAGTATGTTCCCGAGCCCCTCAATTTGCTGCAGAGGGAAGAACTTCGCCGCCGGAACATAGATGCGCTTCACACTCCTATCGTTGGAGAAACCCCTGAGGCTCGAGCCTTAGAGGACGCGCGCTTGGCCAACTTGGTTGAGCGCACTCGACTGGAGAACCTTCAGTGAGCACTCGACGAGCGTGCGCGGCAACAGGTTCCGGACTCCAGTCGATGTCAGCTCTTTCCATCACCGACTCAGGTATATCGAACTCTGATTCAGAATTTAGCGGCTGCGGCCCGTATAGCAGAGTCAATTCAGCCTTCCCAGTCAAAGGCTGGCAGAGGCTTGACGCATATTAGAGATTTACTCCGGGCAGCAGGAAATCAAAATTCAGCTGTATCGCAGTCGCGGAACAGGATTCACAGTAGATCTGTACCTGCAAATTCAGTTTAGTCGGCTCACAACCCTAGATCACCCCTGAGGCGTGAGGGACGTGGGGACCGGCACGATGAGTACAAGAACCGTGAGCAGTATGATCACCGATTCGATCGCGATGATCGACATCGAGTGCCCACCCCTCCCCCAAGGGGTGGATCGTACGCGCCTTGGCAACAGGATGATAGACACCAGCACAGTGTTGGGCGAAGGATTCCAGTCGACCCCAGGGAACCAGGCTTTGATGCGAGATCCATTATCGTTCAAGGTCTGGTCGATAGGAATAGAGCTCATCGAGAGGGTCACGACAGAGATGCACCCAGCAGCAGCAGAGTGCATGTCTCAGGACCAGAGTGTTTCAGCAGAGCCATCAGGGCTGCGGTGATTCCTCCCAACTTCAGGTTGGCGACTGGAGTCAGTAAGTTCACTGGTGAGTCCAAACCTGATACTTGGCTTGAGGTCTACCGAGTGGCTGTTCAGATCGGCGGCGACAATGATGAGGTGGCCATGAAGCATCTGCCTCTTATGTTGGAGGGCTCGGCCAGAGCATGGCTGAATCAGTTAGCACCCAGCAGCATTTACACTTGGGAAGATCTTTCCCGAGTGTTCATTAGAACGTTTGAAGGAACTTGCAAGCGACCAGCAGGACTGATAGAGCTGCAAACTTGCGTACAGAAGCCGAATGAGACTTTGCGAGATTACATCCAGAGATGGATCACATTGCATCACATGGTAGAGAATGTATCTGATCACCAGGCAGTCTGTGCCTTCAAGGAAGGCGTTAAGTACAGAGAGCTGAACCTGAAATTCGGTCGAACCGGAGACATGTCTCTAAGTCGAATGATGGAGATAGCCACCAAGTATGCCAATGGTGAAGAATAGGATCGGCTCCGGAGTGGCAAGCACAAGTTAGTCGCCCACGAAACCGGAGGAGGGAACTCCAGTCGGAAGCAGAAACGGAAAGCTGAGCCAACTGCTCCTGGAGAAGCCTTGGCCGTGACTCAAGGAAAGTTTAAAGGGAAGCCCAAAGGGCCTTGGAACCCTAAGAAGGTGAAAGACAAGGAGGGAAATGACGTGATGGATTTTCCATGCCACATCCACACAAAGAAAGATGAAGAGGGTAACTTCATTTACCCGAAACATACCACTCGACAGTGTCAGCTCTTGATCCAGCAATTCCAGGGGAAACAGCCCAAAGATAAGGAAAAGGAGTCGGACAAAGTTGAGGACAAAGAGGATAGTGATGATGGATATCCCCAGGTCAATTCCACCCTGATGATTTTTGCTGACGTTGAAAGCAAAAGTCGACTGAAAGTTATCAATCGGGAAGTGAATATGGTTGCTCCGGTGACACCCAATTATCTGAAATGGTCTCAGACTGCCATCACATTCGACCAGTCCGATCACCCAACACACATAGCCACCCCTGGGAGGGAAGCTTTGGTGGTCGACCCAGTCGTCGAAGGCACTCGACTGACTAAAGTGTTGATGGATGGTGGCAGTAGCCTGAATATACTATACACAGAGACATTGCAAGGGATGGGCATTCCGATGTCCAGACTCAGTACCAGCAACATGAGTTTCTATGGAGTCATTCCTGGCAAGAAGGCTGCGTCACTCGGCCAGATTGCTCTTGATGTGGTTTTTGGTGGTTCCAAAAATTTCCGCAAAGAAAAGTTGACATTTGAGGTTGTGGATTTCCAAAGTGCCTATCATGCTATTTTGGGCAGGCCAGCTTATGCACGTTTTATGGCTCGACCATGTTACATGTACCTCAAATTGAAGATGCCTGGCCCTAAAGGTGTGATCACTGTTACTGGTAATCGCAAGAAGGCGGAAGAGTGCTTTTAGAAAGGCTCAAAGATCGCCGATGCTCAGATGGTAGCAGAAGAGTGGGAGGAACACCAGAAGAATGCGGACCCGAGTGATTTGTTGCGAGCTAAGAAGCCCGCCACGGAATCAGCGTTTAGTCGTCCGGTGAGACAAAACCAGTGCACATCCACCCGACTGACCCCAATGCTGCTCCGACTAATATCTCCACAACGCTCGACCCCAAATAGGAAGAAGCGCTCATCCAGTTCCTCCGTGAGAACTGGGACATCTTTGCATGGAAACCTTCTGACATGCCAGGTGTACCGAGGGGCTGGCTGAGCACCATCTACGAGTCGACTCAAAAGCAAAACCTGTCAAGGAACATCTGCGATGGTCCGCCATCCAGAAATGGAAAGCCACTGGCGAGGAGGTGGCTCGGCTCTTAGCAGCAGAGTTTATCCGAGAAATTTACCACTCCGAGTGGCTTGCCAATGTTGTCATGGTCCCCAAGGACAAGTCACTTTGCATGTGCATTGACTTTAAACATATCAATTGGGCCTTCCTGAAAGATCATTTTCCTCTCCCCCGCATCGACCAAATAGTCGACTTGACTGCGGGATGTGAGCGACTGTCTTTCTTAGACGCCTATTCCGGGTACCGTCAGATCCGTCTGTATGGAACCGATGAGATCAAAACAGCTTTCATCACCCCATTCGGGTGCTTCTGTCATGTCACCATGCCATTCGGCCTCAAGAATGCCGGAGCCACGTTCATGAGGATGATTCAGAAGTGTTTGCTCACTCAAATCAGTCGGAATGTGGAAGCATACATGGATGATATTGTGGTCAAGTCACGGAAAGGTTCCGACCTGCTGACCGACCTCGCTGAAACATTTGCCACCCTCAGGAGGCATGATATCAAGCTTAATCCATCAAAGTGCACATTCGGAGTTCCTGGCGGAAAATTACTCGGTTTTCTCATTTCCGAACGGGGAATCGACGCAAATCCAGGGAAAGTGGGCACTATACTCCGAATGAAACAACCTGTGTGTGTGGACGATGTTCATAAGCTTACTGGTTGCTTGGCCGCTTTAAGTCGATTCATCTCTCGTCTCGGTGAAAAGGCATTGCCTCTTTACCGACTGATGAAGAAGTCAGACAAGTTCGAGTGGACTCCCGAAGCTGATGCAGCGTTCGCAGAGCTAAAAGCCCTGCTTTCCACCCAGCCGGTGCTTGCTGCCCTGATCAGCAAAGAGCCTTTGCTGATTTACATTGCAGCCACAGAACAAGTCGTCAGTATAGTACTTACGGTCGAGCGGGAAGAAGAAGGAAAAGCCTTTAAAGTTCAGCACCCAGTATATTATATTTCTGAAGTTCTGACCCCATCAAAGCAAAGATACCCTCATTATCAGAAGCTTGTATATGGGATTTATATGACCAGGAAGAAAGTTGCTCACTACTTCTCTGACCATACCATTACAGTCGTCAGCGACGCCCCATTGTCAGAGATTTTGCACAACAGAGATGCAACCGGTCGAGTGGCAAAATGGGCGATGGAACTCCTTCCCCTGGATATCAGATTTGAGGCAAAGAAAGCTATCAAGTCCCAAGCAATAGCAGATTTCCTCGTTGAGTGGACCGAACAGCAGCTGCCGACTCAAGTTCACTCGGAGCACTGGACCATGTTCTTTGATGGCTCTAAAATGCTGAATGGTTCCAATGCTGGGGTAGTGTTGGTTTCCCCCCGAGGAGATAAGCTCAGATATGTACTCTAGATTCACTTTGATTCCTCCAACAACGAAACAGAATACGAAGCACTTTTGTATGGATTGCGTATGGCCATTTCACTTGGCATCTGTCTCCTCATGGTCTACGGCGACTTAGATTTGGTGGTTAACCAAGTGATGAAGGAGTGGGACGTCAGAAGCCCAGCCATGACTGGTTACTGCAATGCAGTAAGAAAGCTGGAGAAGAAATTCGAGGGGTTAGAGCTTCAACATATACCCCGACTGAAAAATCAAGCAGTCGATGATTTGGCAAAGATAGGTTCCAAGAGAGAAGCCATTCCCAGTGGTGTGTTTTTGGAACATATCCATGCACCGTCAGTTCAAGAGGATCCTTTCACCGAGGAAGCCCCGCAGCCAAAAAGTGCAATGGATCCGACTGAAGTCGAGGTCCCAGCCGTGGTCGACCTGATCATGGAAGTTTTGGTTATCACTCCCGACTGGACAGTGTCGTACATCACATATATCCTAAGGAAAGAGCTCCCAGATAATGAAGAAGAGGCTTGACAGATCGTGCGTCGATCCAAGGCCTTTACTGTGATGAAGGGACAGTTGTACAGAGAAAGCGCGACCGGAGCCAGTCAGAAATGCATAACACCGGAAGAGGGTCGGATAATTCTTAACGACATCCACTCGGGGACCTGTGGCCATCATGCGTCCTCTCGGACTATTATGGCTAAAGCATACCAAGCGGGTTTTTACTGGCCCAGAGCAAATGAAATGGCAAAAGAGATAGTCGACAAGTGTGAAGGATGTCAGTTCTAATCCAATATGTCGCACAAACCCGCCTCAGCCTTGAAGACCATTCCAATCGTCAGGCCCTTCGCTGTTTGGGGGTTAGATATGGTTGGACCACCGAGAACTGGCAGGAGCGGCTTCACCCATGTACTGGTGGCATTCGACAAGTTCACCAAGTGGATCAAAGCCAAGCCTATCAAGAATCTTGATGCCGGCACTGCTATCAGCTTCATCAGAGAGTTGATATTCGGATATGGAGTTCTGCATAGCATCATCACTGATAATGGGTCAAACTTCGATTCTGACCAATTCAAAGCCTTTTTCGCTTCTCAAGGCGCACAAGTCGACTACGCTTCGGTCGCTCACCCCCAATTGAATGGACAAGCAGAAAGAGCAAACGGCCTAATTCTCAAAGGACTGAAACCCCGGTTGATGCGTGATCTCAAACAGGTAGCAGGCGCGTGGGTCGACGAACTTCCATAAGTTCTTTGGGGATTGAGGACTACCCCAACTCGGTCGACTGGGAGAACTCCATTCTTTCTGGTCTATGGGGCTGAAGCAGTTCTTCCGAGTGACCTGCTTCACAATGCACCCCGAGTTGCGCTTTACTCTGAAGATGAAGTAGAACAAGTCCGGCAGGACGCATTCGACCTTCTGGAAGAAGAAAGAGAGATGGCCATGATCCGATCGACCATCTATCAGCAAGACTTGCGTCGATTCCACGCCAGAAATGTGAAGAGTCGGGCCTTCCAAGAAGGAGACTTGGTCCTCCGAGTGGACCAACAGAAGCCACACAAACTTGCCCCTACTTGGGAAGGCCCCTTCATCGTCACCAAAGTTCTCCACAATGGAGCATACCGTCTTTACAATGTTGGTCGCCAGATTGATGCGCCACGAGCTTGGAATGCGGATCTGCTCTGCCCCTTTTACACTTAAGTACTCACTCGGGTGAGATCTAATAAAAAGTACTCCTGTAGTTTGATTATCAAAGACAAAAGTGTTATAATTTTCCCTTTGATTATTGTTGCTTTTGTTTATGTGAGAAATCCCCCAGTGGGTGGCTTAGCTGTGAATCCGTTTCGCCTAAGTTTGTAAAAATTTCTCCTACCGAGTGACGAGCAAGCCTCTCACTCGGGGGCTTAGCTGCGAATCTGTTTCGCCTAAGTATTTGAAAATCCTACCGAGTAACGAGCAAGCCCTCTCACTCGGGGGCTTAGCTGCAGTCCAGTACTCGCCTAAGTATTTGAAAATCCTACCGAGTGGTGAGCAATCCTCCCACTCGGGGGCTTAGCTGCAGTCCAGTACTCGCCTAAGTATTTGAAATCCTACCGAGTGGTGAGCAATCCTCCCACTCGGGGGCTTAGCTGCAGTCCAGTACTCGCCTAAGTGTTTGAAAACCCTACCGAGTGGTGATCAATCCTCCCACTCGGGGGCTTAGCTGCAGTCCCGTACTCGCCTAAGTATTTAATCCATTCTGATCCGCAAGGACGATGAGGTGCAGGTCGACTGCCATCTTCTCCTTCGGAGCTACGCCACAAATACAAAAATCCTACCGAGTGGAGAGCAAACCTCCCACTCGGAGGCTTAGCTGCAGTCCAGTACTCGCCTAAGTGTTTGAAATCCCTACCGAGCGGTGAGCAATCCTCCCACTCGGGGGCTTAGCTGCAGTCCAGTACTCGCCTAAGTGTTTGAAAATCCTACCGAGTGGTGAGCAATCCTCCCACTTGGGGGCTTAGCTGCAGTCTAGTACTCGCCTAAGTGTTTGAAAATCCTACCGAGTGGTGAGCAATCCTCCCACTCGGGGGCTTAGCTGCAGTCCAGTACTCGCCTAAGTGTTTGAAAATCCTACCGGGTGGTGAGCAATCCTCCCACTCGGGGGCTTAGCTGCAGTCCAGTACTAGCCTAAGAAATTCATTTCGCTCTGCAAGGATGACGAAGTGCAGGTCGACTGCTACCTTCTCCTTCGGAGCTACGGCACAAATACAGTGTGCGCTCCATCTCGACCCGCAAGGACACAGGTCGACTGCAATCTGTGCTCCAACCTGCAAAGTACGTCACAAGCACTAAAATATACTCCGATTGGAGAACAAGGTTCGACTGAAGGAAAATGCAAGCATATTCAACGGCAAAGCCAAGTTCAGATAGCATCCTACAGGTCCAGGAGTGCTCAGGCGTCAAGCCTGTTAAAGTTTATCGGTTACAAAATCACTCGGCATTCCGAGGCAAATTTAAGGCATCAAGCATAGAAAGTTTTTTACTCCTCAGGTGGAGGACTGGATGGCGCGACAAACTGGTCCAAGTCGATTCCATCTGCAATCCGAGTGGCAGCAGCGATGAAGGTCTCCATGAAAGATTGGAAGTCATGCTTCTTGGTATTGGCCACCTTGAGGGACGCCAGCTTTTCCTCTCGTGCATCCTTGAAGTGAACACAGACCAAAGACAGAGCGACATCAACACCACACCTGGCGGAAGACTTCTTCCATTCTTGCACTCGACCTGTAACTTCATTCAGTCGAGTCATCAGAGACTCGAGGTCGTTCTGAAGCATCTCCCTTGGCCAGAGTGTCGTGTCGATTCGCGACGCCGCAACCTTCAGTCGAGCAAGATAGTCAACCACACCAACGACACGAGACTCCAGTCGGAGCATGTTCATGGAAGTTTCGTCCTTCACAGGAGAGTTGATGGGATCCAGGCCTGTCTCCATTCGACTAGTCTCTTCCTCGAAGTTTTGGCAGAATTTTGTAAACGCAACTCAAAGATAAGCCAGCAGTTCTATGATAAGTCAGTGACTACAAGTCAGTCGGGCAGGTGAGATTACCCTCAAGCATGATGAATAGCTTCTTGGCGAGCCCTCCCAGATAAGCCTCCAGATCGTTCTTCTTCCCCACCAGTTCACTAGCCTTGTCACTCAGAGCAATCTTGTCATTCTTCAGACGGCTGACTTCCTTGTTGGCCGCATCGAGAGCAGCTTTCAGGTTGGCGTTCTCCTCTTCAAGTTTGCCGACTGAAGCCAGCTTCTCTTCCGCAAGCTTCACTTTGTCCGAAGCCGCCTTCTGTGCCTCGGCAAGTTCCTGGTCCTTCTTCTTCAGATCCTCCTTCATTTTATCTACAAAATGACAATGAGATCAGAATCAAGAATGGGCAGAAGGATAAAAACAGTCGTCA
The DNA here is from genome assembly GCF_018294505.1 of Triticum aestivum. Classification (NCBI taxonomy): domain Eukaryota; kingdom Viridiplantae; phylum Streptophyta; class Magnoliopsida; order Poales; family Poaceae; genus Triticum; species Triticum aestivum. The sequence goes on from NC_057798.1 coordinate 415,713,502, forward strand.
AGTTCTCACCAATCATACCTTTTGCTTCGTCCTTTTCCTTCTGGAAGTTCTCCTGAACAAGCTTCAAGTCAAGGTCGAGTTGGATATGTTTGTTTTCCAATTCAGTGTAGCGGGCGACAAGCTCGCAAGATTTCTGTGAGGTGTCAGTCGACAGTTATCAAAGAGAGGTTGCTTCCGAGTAACTGAGAGAAAAACCGTAACATTCCTAAGACTACAGTCGAATCAAAATATTCAACAGTAGTCTCGGGGACTACACCCAGTGGGTGCACTCAGCATGCCCCCACTAGTTTTATCAACTTGATCCGATCAGTCGACCGAAAGGAACAAAGAGATTGTGGTTCCAAAAACCATAGCTAACTGCCAGCAGTCAGTCATGGTCTCATCACGATCTACCAAAAAAAAGAGCGAGAAAGTTCTTCAGACTACAGTCGACTGCCAGTAGTCCACCGTAGTCTTAGGGACTACACCCAGTGGGTGCACTCAGCGTGCCCCCACCGGTTCCAAGGTTCCATTCGACATGGTCCGACCAGACCGACTGAAAAAGTTGGAATGAGGAAATTCAAAATACAAAGACTATGGTTGACTACCAGCAGTCGACCATAGTCTCGGGGACTACACCCAGTGGGTGCACTCCGCGTGCCCCCACCAGTTCAAAAAATCAATCGACACACCCAATGGGTGTACAGATTCAAAGATCTTCGAAAAGAAAACCTTCAGATAACATATCCTAACAGAACAGGCGGTGACCAACTAACCTGGACATTGCTCTGAAGGGCTGAGCTCGCATCATAAGCCGCTTGGCTAGCTTCCCGGATCGCCTTCACCTGCTCCATCATAATCCCCGCCTGGCGTATAGCCTCCTTAGCAGCACCCGCTTGGTCCTCTAGGACGTGGTGTGTGGCGAAAAGGGAGGGCGGATCAGCAGTGGACGACGTAGGCCGGGCACTCGTCAGCGGCACAATGAAGGTCACAAAATGCCGAGTGACATCGCCACCTTCTTGAACCAGTACCTCAGGTACTAATGCAGTCCGAGTGGCCTTGCCAGCCGGCGCCTTTCTATTCTTCCTCGCCTTCAGTGGCACATCGTCGTCATCATCAGGGAGATCAATGACATGATGAGGAGCTGCAAGACAAATCCAGAGTCAGAAACGAAATCCAATCGACCAAAAGTGAAAATGCAAGAGAGCATACCAGGGTTGGAGGTGACAGCGTCTTCCATTTCCTGGTCGTCGTTCTTGGCGGAGGTCTCGGATGTAGCAGCACTGCAGATTTTATAAATCAGTCGGTTAGTCGATGAGTCGACCAGAAGTTCGTCCGAGCTAAACAAGGAAACACAATATCTGCTGTTACCCGGAGATAGTGGGAATGGCCATTCTCATCTTGGGCAAGGCCTTCGGCGACTTCGACGGCTTCGGCTGCTTCGGCGCTTTCTCAGTCGGCGCCGGAGAAGCCGCCCGAGGGCGCTTGGACGACTGCACAACAGGCGCGACTGCTTTGCCACGCTCAGCCGCGGGGTCGTGGGCAAGCTTGGATTGCCTTTCCGTGCGAGGAGGATCGACTTCCATTTCCTCCTCCTCCTTGCTAGAGTCGTCGTCATCCTCTTCCCCCCCACCTTCAGATTGCAACTCCTCCTCCTTGCTTTCACCTCCACTCGCCTCTCCCTCCTCAGCTTGTTCTTGCGCCCCGTTGGGCATCGAGTACATCTCAGTCATGGTCTAGAAGACAACAAACAAGACAAAAGTCAGTTGACTGATTTTAAGCAAGCAGAACGGAGATAGCAGAATCACAGTCGAAAATGCATAATCAAACCTTGTCTACTTCGTATGATTGGTCGAGTGGGACTATCCTCCTGGCTCCGCGGGGGTTGTCTTTGTTACCTGTGATGCTCGCCATCCACCGCTCCAGCGTGGCATCTTCAATCTCCTCCGGATGGATCCGAGTGGTGTCCTCAGTGCTAGAATACAACCACATTGGATGATCCCAAGCTTGGAGCGGCTGGATGCGTCTTCGGAGGAAGACCCCCAAGAGGTCCATGCCAGTCACCCCGTCGCGGATGAGCTGCAGGACACGCTTGACCAACACCTTCACCTACGCCTTCTCTTCCGGGACCACCTTCAAAGAGGAGGGCTTCCTCACTCGTTCCATGGAAAAGGGAGGGAGTCCAGTCGACTGCCCTGGCGTCGGCTGGTCTTTGCAGTAGAACCAAGTCGACTGCCATCCACGGATGGAGTCGGGCAAAATCATTGTCGGGAAGGAGCTCTTTCCTCTCAACTGGACCCCAAGACCCCCACACATCTGAATCACGTGTGTTCTTTCGTCACTCGGATTGGCCTTCTTCACCGTCTGGGAGCGACAGGTGAAGATGTGCTTGAAAAGACCCCAATGAGGCCGACAACCCAAGAAGTTCTCGCACAAAGACACATAAGCAGCGAGGTACACTACGGTGTTGGGTGTGAAGTGGTGGAGTTGTGCCCCAAAGAAATTCAGAAACCCCCGAAAGAAAGGGTGGGGCGGCAAAGAAAACCCACGGTCGACATGGGTGGCCAAAAGAACGCACTCACCCTCCTGAGGCTGCAGCTCTGACTCCCTTTCCGGGAGCCACACCGATCCATGGGGGATCAACCCTCCGTCGGCCAGATCATCAAGATCCACTTGACTAATTGTCGAGCGGATCTAGTCGCACTGGATCCAGCCTGGCGGCAGGCCGGTCCTCGATGAAGATACGCTCCGACTGGTTCCCCTCCCCTTCGCCTTCGCCGTCGCTTTCTTCGCCCGCTCCAAGGACGCCGTCTTCTCCTTCACCATTATAGTCAGCGAGGTACACACGGAGCAGCGGCGCTGAGGCAGAAGCAAACGCGGCGGAGAAGTCTGGAGAAGAGAGGGGGGAATGAAGGCGCACTATTCAAAAACCCCGTCCGGCGCCTTATATAAGGCTGCTTCCGAGTGGCTGACATGTAGGCCCGGGCGATCCTGTCAAATCCTGCAACAGTCGCGTGCGCGATACGTGGCGAAAAAGGTGGTGCAGAGATCGAGGCGTCCCTGCCTTATCCCGTCCGATTACTGCGGCCTAGCCCCGTCCCGCGCGCTTCCCAAAATTTGAATCCCACAAAATCCGTGGGTTGCAGAACAACTCGTCAGGCGGAAGATCTCCTCCACTCTGTCACTTGGAGCTCTCCCAGTGAAAACTTTACTCGATAGATACAAAGAATGGATCAAGGCGACTGGAAAAGAAGTTGGTGCTGTCACCTAAAGTTCATTGATCCAAGACAAGACATACTCATAGCGCGAGAAATGGGTCGGAAGAGTTCTCAACTCCTTCCCCACTCAAACCTCGATCCATTCGGGGGCTAATGATGAAGTAATGTACCTAGGGTAGGGTCATGGACCTGTCCAAACTACCCTACCCAAGGACATCTCTAAAAGAAACCACCTGTCAATCGACTCAGAAGTGTACCACTCGACGGACTCGAGGACACTCGACCATGAAGCCTACCACTCGACCATGAAGCCAACCACTCGATAGCCAGGAGATCTAAAGCCACTCTGCACGCTAACGTTGGTCATTAAGTAGCTTTTATGGTCATCACATCACTTTATGTATGGCGTTACCAGTAACGCCCAACCTTAATGTATCTTAAACCCTGCATAACTGAGGGCCGGAGGGGTCTGGAGGACTCTATATAAGCCACCCCCCTCCTCAGTGTAAAGGGTTCACACCCCTGTAACTCATACGCATATAATCCAGTCGACCGCCTCCGGGCTCCGAGACGTAGGGCTGTTACTTCCTCCGAGAAGGGCTTGAACTCGTAAAACTCTTGCGTATACAACTACTCCAGAGCTAGGATCTTGCCTCTCCATTAGTACCCCCCTACACTACTGTCAGACTTATAACCACGATAGATGACTTCTCACATCAGGGAGCAGTGGGTTTTACAGGCGGAGTCATCGTGACTAATTGCTGCCGTGCCTGCTCCTGTCAATCAAAAAATTAAAACCCTGCCGCGCCTGCTCCCGTCAATCAAAAAATTAAAAATCCTACCGCACCCAAACACCAGAGCAACGCCGCGGTGGATATTTAAATTTACCTACCGACAAGTAGATAAAAAAAGGGGTGAAAAAACAAATGTGGCGGCGGCCTAGCTAATCGGTCAAAGTAGCCCAACTAGCTTGCCACTGTGCTTCACTGATGTACTCGGCGGGAAAGGTGGTATTTCGTGATTTGACGACTCATTTACTTGCTTCGGCGCTACGACTGAGGAGGACCCAAAAAACGCGCGGTAGGGCATCCCACATCAGGAAGAATATATGCGTGCACCACCCGGGAGGACCCCGAAACCGCGCGGTAGGGTGTCCCACGTCTCGGCACGGTGGAAAAATGTGCGTGTAAAAACATACTGTATCAGACGTAGTACCTATGGTTCCACCTCGGGACCCAGCCAGTCGGTCGAAAACACCCCACTAGCCACACAATTTCGTCATGCAAACGTGGCACGGAGGATAGATGTGGTTAGCTCCGTCTCGACCAGCCACAACATCTCTTGTTCTAGGCGATTCTTCTATTTTCCAAGCTTTTTTTAGTTGTAGTAACACCACGGCAAGCTAGCGCCGCTCTTCGTGTGTGCTTGTGCAAAGGTTAGACGATGGAGAGAAGAGAGATTGAGATTGCAGACCTGGGACCCACCAGTAAGTGAGACAACAGTCATGCACGTGTTGACGAGGCACTCCCTCTACTCTACTCAACGTAAGTACTCTATAAAATCAAGTTATGGGACAAAACCAACAACCGTTGTTGTTTCACGCTATCGACTTACGCTTTGTAGTCCAGGTTGCCAGTTCGAATCTCGTCTTTCAAATTTGTTAGTTTTAGGTCCAAATTTGATTAATGACAAGTGGGACCCTCGTGTGTTGTTCCGATATTTCAGTGTAGGATGGTTTTTTTGAACAAACACTTTGCGCGGTTAGACAAGTAATGACACGAGTTACACGTATTTTGCAAGTTTACGAACAAAAATGACAGCGGCATAGAATATCACATCCACCCCGCAGCTTAGATACTATGGTGATACGAGTTTTTACACCGTTGGAAGTGAGATCCAATGGCTTGGGAGTAGTCTTTGTAATTATGCGCAATTTCCAAACTCTCCAAAGGTTTTTTTGCAAATAAAACATTGAGGCCTCGTGTGTGCCGCTGCATCTTCGATCCAACGGCTCCCCGGTGCTCATATTAGGTGCTCCCCGTAGCTTAATTACCCGCTACGGTGATATGAGCATCTAGGTCGTATGATCAGTGATCAGATGGCACATGCGTAGTACTTGTACTTTCTGCGCATTTCCCAAACTCTATCAGCCGTATATTGCAAAAACATTCAAACCTCCTACTGTGGGCCGTTAGATCTCAGTGAACTCGTATCACCATAGAATCTACGGTGCGGGAGCACCTCATATTCTCCCGTGCGAGAAAACATAAGGTGCTATCGCAGCTTGGATGCTACGGTGATACGAGCTTGGAGGTCATTTGATCTGAGATCCAATGGCATCTGAGCAGTCTTTGTGCTTGTAAGCAGTGGCCGAACTCTTTTGGGGCTTTTCTGCAAAAAACCATTCGAACCACCGAGGAGGTGTTGGGTCACAAATCCAACGGCTCCGAAGAGCTTGTATCACCAAAGCATCTAAGGTGTGGTAGCACATGATATTCTTACATACAGGAGAATATGATGTCCTCCTTCATCTTAGATGCTACGGTGATACGAGCTTCGAGGTCGTTGGATATGGGATCCAAGGGCATCTGAGTAGTTTTTGTACAAATTGTGTGCAATTCTCAAACTCATCAAGGTTTCCTGCAAAAATATTAAGACACATCATGTGAGCTGCTATATCTCAGATCTACAAGCTCCAAGCAACTCGTATCGGCATATAGCATCTAAGGTATGGGGGCACATGATATTCTCCCGGGGAGGAGGGGTGGGGGGTGCACAACCAATCGGTGGTTGGGAGGGTGGGGACAAATATAATCTAAACAACCCTAAACAGAGCTCCACAATTTTATCTAAGGTCGAGGGGTTGACCCCCGACAATCATAGCTCCGCCTAAACACAACATTTGCATGTACTGTAGTACTAGACTTAATATTCATGTTTCAGTTTCATGTTCATTTTAAATATTGAACTGAGGACCATGGATGTCTTACATTTTACTCCCTTCGTTCCTAAATATTAGTCTTTTTAGAGGTTTCAAATGGACTGGCACATACGGATGTATATAGACATATTTTAGAGTCTAGATTCACTCATTTTGCTCCGTATGTAGTCACTTGTTGAACTCTCTAAAAGACTAATATTTAGGAATAGAAGGAGTATTTTTGAATTCGTGTCATACATGCATGGTTTGGAAAAATAGATGCACTATACTTATTGGATTGTTGTTGTGTTCGTGCTGTGTGTGTCTCTCTGTGTGTGTGTGTGTGTGTGGTCATATGCTTGATACATACAAAGTTTTCTCACCTCCATATTGTTCATCTTTTAAATTTGAATTTGCATTGGAAAACTTACTAGGGATACCATGAAATGTGAAATCCACGTTGAGATCACTATATCACAAACTCACTCTAATTCAACAACTCGTCATAAATCAATTACCACGTTGAGATTAGTATTTGCAGGAAAATACGGGTATTGTAATACACATAGATTCGTTCGGCAATTTAAAAGGTTCCTTTCGTATTCTCGAATGGTAGGACCCAACGGCGTACCAGCCAGACCTTGGCTCGTGTTGATCCTAAAAAATAAAAAAATAAAAAAACCGGGCTCGTGTCCTTCGGTGGCGTGCGTGGTACGCACATTAGGCAACCCCAACCAGTCGAGCCTCAGCGTTTCAAGTCGAAATATCTGGCGGCCAGAATTCCAGCCCTAGGAATTTCCCCTTATGTCCCGGGTCCATAATGACTACCGATGAACAACGGAGGGATGCTTTAGTAACTAGACAACGTTACCTACCGTGTCGAGCACGGTTCAATTCCCTCGGTCGCCGCTCGTCAAGGTCACCCGTCAACTGCATTGCCTAGTACTACTACTACTACACCAGGATGAGCACAGAATTGAGCCCGTTTGTTCGTGCCTAGTACTTGAGTTAATATATCAGGCAATGCACTGGTACGGAGGGATTATCCTTTTGCTCTGCATATATAACTTGTCTGAAGTCTAACTAAGCAAAAAATTTGACCAAATCCATTCTTAAGAAATACAACAGGATAGATGTACGGCTTGCAAATTTATTGCATGATGCATGTTATGATATGATTTCGAATCCTGGATCTTAAATTTCAGAAAATCCAAAAGTGAGCATAAATTCTTGAAACTGACCATGGTCACGTGATATGGCACAAATATTACTTCGTAAGTTTTTTGTTCAATTCGAGACGAGCTGCCTATGACAAGTTGCACAAATGAAGAGCCAAGGTATTTTGGAACAAAGACCTATCATGTTAAGGCGAACGCTTTCACTATTGAAACCACGGGCGTTTACGTGCCGCCACGAGTCCCCGCTTCTCATCGGTAGGTGCCGACCCAACAAGCATGTGAGTCAATGGGAGACGTGCGAGCAGACTGCTGCGCCGGCTGTCAGGGAGGCATGCGAGCAGACCGGTGTGCAGACTCACCGGGAGGCGTGCCCTTTGACCTGGCTCCGCCGCCCACCGTCGTCCCAACTGCTCCCACTTTTAATGTCGTCGGCGCTGCAGTTTAAAATCAACCCCGCACTACCCAGTATCGCTACAATCTTCTCTCTTCCTCTCCGATTCTCCTGTCATCTACCTCCAACCAGCCTGACCTAAACGTACGCCATGCTGCATCACAATGGTCTGCCCTTAGTGTTCCAGTTTCCTGAGGAAGACACCCAGTCGTTAAGAACATAAGGCGCTTTGGGACGAGCTTGAACTGGCCTTGCGGGAAGACGTCGCGCCTGTCCCCGCTCCCATTCTGGCTCCCGTTGCCCCGACTACGCCAGCGCCCATCCCCGTGGCATTGATGGGCTGGGACCCGCACATTGTCGCTGAGCTTGATGCCACGGGGTTCCATGAGGTCCCCGCTGACTTTCACGCGCCCGTGCACCTGCCAGCGCATGCGCCTACGCGTGCACTGACACGCACGCCCATGCCGGTGCCCGTGCACCTGCCAGTGCATGCGCCTACGCGTGCACTGACGTGCGCGCCTGTGTCGGTGCCCGTGCACACGAATGTCTCCGCCGCGCCGTTGACAGCGCCTGTCCCCGCGCGGGTGCCATTGCCCCCCTCAGCAGCATGGATGGCCGCCGTCGACCGCTTCCTTGCACCAACGCAAGTCGCCTCCTCCCGCCAGTTGACTCACTCCGAAGTCCAGAACATTTTGGCCTTCCTTGAAGCTAGGCCAACGTCCAGGAGTACGCCAACAACGGCGCAAGACGCCATCGTCGCCGTCGGTCAGTGGCCCGACGACACACAGAGCATGGCAGAGGAGCCGCTTCCCACCGCGAGACGCCCCCGCCGCCGCCGCGTAATCTAAATTTGCCATGAAAAACGTCCGAATTGCCATGCTTAAAATCCGAACGTTTATCATTTCCATTTATTTTATATCGATCGTCGTATAATTTAAAGTCGGAGTCAGACTGAACGAAATCTATGGTTTGATCGATTGAATGTTCTGCTAGATCCGTATCAAATTAAATATAAAATGTCATCAAGCCACATGTATTCCTTGTCATCCAACGACCTAGACTGCTTCAATGTCGAGCGCTCAACATGTTTAGCGTGCAGTTAATTTCATGCCAAAAATAGTGCTAATCACATAATAACACGCAAATAACATCCTAGTACTTAATATCCGCATGCACTTAATATACTTCCAAATTAACATGCACTGACTAGTGCTACTAGTACGTGAAACTGGTGCCGTGACTTATGAACGCGTCCAGATATGGTCAATGGCAACATCGCCCGCGAGTTCTTCGTGTTTGCCCGTGCGTCTAAACACAGAAGGGGAGGAGAGAGAGAGAGAGCACACATGGAACCCACCAGTAAGTGAAGGCGAATAGTACTAAAAATAATATAAAAACATTATGTGAACAAAGGGGGGTACAACAAACATTGTTGTTCTACGTATGTTGCCTATTGCCGTGCGGCTTGAAGGCCCGGTCGCATGTTCGATCCTCGTCCTTTATTTTAATTTGTATATGGGTCCAAATTTGTTTCATGACATGTGGGCCCCTCGGTGTGTAGTTTGTAGCACTTTAATTTGTGGGTCGAAATTTGTTCCATTCCAAGTGGACTATCGGTGTGTAGTTTTGTAGCTTATTTATAATAATTAAAGAGAACAACATAGTTTTTTCAATAATACCATGGTGCGACGTTGAAGGCGAGAAAGGACGTGCGAGAGAGCAATGACTGAGCCAGAGGGAAATCAACTAGGGGAGTTGCGTGGATTGCAACGGTGTTTGGAGTAGTTGTGGGCCGAATGCTACGAAAATATAATCTAAACCGACCGAATAAATGCCTACACAAATTAATCCAAGGTTGGAGTGCCCCTCGCAATGTAAATAGCTCCGGCTTTGCGAGGGATGGAGAGGTAGTAGCTTCAATGCGTGGAAGATACGGTGTGAGAAAGCGAGGTCAATCGAGACACATATAGATAGAGAGACAAAGTGAGTGTGGTCCGACATTCATTGAACAAATATATATGCTCTGGAGAGATATTGTCCGATTGAGCTTTTGGCAAGGGTGAGGGCTGTAAGATAGAGCTTGATAGATGATCCAGTCACAAACGTGTAGACATATTTTGTGCGTGGGAGGAAGCAAGGTCAACCGATCACATAGGGTCGTCGTGCGATCGAGAGAGTGAGACGGGTTGGAGAGAGTGACCTAGATAGACAATGTGCGTGAGAGAGTATACAACGTGAATAGGTCGAATTGGGCTCAAACATGGTGATATATCGTTTTTGTCCGAGAAAGAGCAAGGTCAATTGAGACATACAGAGAGAGAGAGAGAGAGAGAGAGAGAGAGAGAGAGATTGAGTGAGAGTGTCCCACCATGAGGTCAAAAGAGTGGCGGTGGCTTGGATGGACTGACCTAGATAGACAATCTGCGTGACAGAGTATAGATTGTGTCGATCAAGGCCCGAACAGGGAGATATATCATTTGTGTGTGACAGAAAACGAGGTTAAACGAGACTCGGATAAAGAGAGCAAGATTGAGCGAGTGTGGCCCGCCGTGCAGAAGAAAGAGTGAGACAGTCTCGAGGGAGTGACCTAGATATACAATGTGCGTGCGTGCACACGAGAGGTTGAGGGGGGGCTAGATAGGCAATTCATGTATTTAGCGCGAGAGGGTGAGAGGGAGAGGGGAGAGAGAGAGAGAGCTTAGCATGGGGTGCAATGGCGGGTGTGTGAGGTAAATACATTTGGTAACAGAGTGGAAAAAGGGGTTGTGTAGTTGAGAGACTTAGAGGTCGGAACATGGATAGAAAGAATGAATGTGTGTTGGAAACCGGTAGCTTCCTAAGGTGGTTAGGAGAGGAAGATTGACCGATACAGGAACTATGTAGCGTTTGTGCGGGGGGGGGCTAAAAACAACATTTGAATGTACATAGTACGAGACTTAATATCGATGTTTCAAATCGGTGTACATTGTAAGATTTGAACTGAGGACCATGCATACGGGTAATTATTTCGAATTCGTGCCATACTAAGTTTAGAAAAGTTGACATTGACTCAATTTGTTGTGCTTTTTTGTAGGTCATATGTTTGAATCCATCCAAAAGTTTTCTCACTACCATGGTGTTCATCATATACATATGAATTTGTATTAAAAAAAGTAGCCTGGATACAGTGAAATGCGAAATCCACGTTATAATTGGAGATCGCTACGTGACACACACTCTAATTCAAATAAGTAATTATGTGACACACACTCTAATCCACGTTAGCATGGATACCGTTTCGAATTTTTTTTCAAATAACTCCTCATTAATTAATTTATAGTACTCCCTTTGTTCACTTTTATAAGACCTTGAAGACATTTCAGACAATGTGCAAAACAATTCATCTTAATTTGTCTGAAATGACTTACAAAAGTGAACGGAGGGAGTATCTCGTTTCGAATGACTAATTATTGCAAGGAAAACACGGGCATGGTAATACATACAGATTCGTTTGCAAATGAAAGAAGATTCATTTGCATTCTCAAATGTAGGCGCACTAGTCAGACCAGGGTGATGTTGGGGTGGACGGTGCTTCGGTGCCTTAAAGGCACCTACCTTTGGGTCACTGACATGTGGGCCAGCCACCTGTTGGGCCCACATGTCATGGACGCAAAGGCAGGTGCCTTAAGGCACCGAAGCATAATCCTGTCAGGGTACTCGCGTGTGTCGGATGGACACGTAGCACCCAGCCACCGACCCCCCTCCCTCCCTCCCCAACTCCCCCCACCCCCACCCCCACCCGCACCCCCCCCCAAAAGGATGACGACAAAATAAGTTCGCGCTTCCATTTTTCAGATTGAAATATCTGGCGGCCCCAATTCCAGCCCTGCAAAATCTCTCTTCTCCACCGTCCCCTTCGGCGCCCAGATTGCTCAAATCCCTAATTCGTCGCCAACCCAAGCACAGTTCGAATCGCCCCTCGTCTCGTCTCTTTCCCCACCTCTGTGCCGGACGACGACGATGAAGACGGCGGTCACGATTCACCACCGCACCGGAGCTACCTCATCTACGCCCTCATCCACTGCACCGGGTGGTCCACCGACCACGTCGGCTGTCACATCCGACGTGCCTCACAGACACCGAGTTCTGCCGCATCAGGTGCGCTTCACCGACGTCGTCTTCCAGCTCACCGGGGCTACTTCACTGAGCACATCGTCGCACCTCCGCCCCCCCCCCCCCCCCGAGGCCGTTGGGGCTTCACCAACGGTCTCGTCGACCGCATCGTAGCGCTAAGCCGCCACACAAGATCTGCATTCGTGCGCGGACAGCCAATGCCAGCGCATCACCCTCAACGGCTCTGAAGTGACCCGCACTCTAGCTAGGCGAGCATTCCCAAACGCCGGCCCGAACTAGGTATCCACACATCACTCCCTTGTGCACTGTTCCGACGATGTTTGGATATCCTTTCACTTCTCTCTTAGCTTAAACGCCTATGCAACTCTGACTTTAACTCTTATTTCTTCTGGAGATATCATCCGAAACAAGCAAATCCATTTTTCAGCGAAGCATGACGGTGCTACGGGATCTGGTACACATCCTGCACACCCGTATAACCTTATAAGTATATGTCCTCCGGTACAACATCAAGGTCGATTCCACTTATTTGATCAACCATTCACCGTGTCAAAAATGCAGAGGGGGATGCAAGGAGCACAAGGCCTGCACATCCAAGCAAGTGGTAACATGGACTTGTACATGGAACATCCCAAGCGCAAGCAGAGCTGCACTGAGCTTGTACAACAAGCTAGCGTAAGTCCCTACATTTCATTTAACTCGTACTAGCATTCGTGTATGATTTGTGTGTAGTGGCGGATCCACAAATTCAAGTTACCAGGGGCAAACATTTAACTTAAAAAATACGAAGGCACTTGCACTCTGGAAATCAACATAACTTGAGAAATGTGAAGCTACATGCACTTGGAAAACCAGCTAATGATACAAAGTAGTTCAGATTATAAACACTAAATGATGCAAGCACCAAAACACACAAAATGCATCACAGTGTACAAGGACTACAAACATGGTCTGTACCTGCTTGAATTATTCATTCTCTAGCTGAAAATATTGAAGTGTAATTGCGCCTATAACCAGTGCGCAAACTGCATATCAATATATCTGTCATGCACAAGTATTCCAATAGTTTCAAACAACATATTAGAAAAGTATTTATGCTATGTTGTCATGATACGGGGACTTTTTGGTAGATGGCCTCGACGTTTCCTCAAGCTATGAAAATGCACTATAATTTGCTTGTCATCAATGCCTGCAAATCGCTGTCTCTCTCAACATAGTAGATCATCATTAGACACTAAATCCTTCAATGAGCTTGCAAAATGCTTGCATTAGATCCCTCATTAGACACTATATGTTCATCACCAGGAGCATGTAAAATGTTTGCATCAAATCCTTCATTTGTAGTCTGTTCATTAGACACTTCAGGCTCAAGAACAACATGAGCTTGTATGTTCGCACCGGAAACTTGATTAGATACATCAGATTCAGTCAGTTCAGTATTGATTGGGGGAGTTATAAAATAAGTAGAAATTGGTTTCATTTTCTCATCCCTACATACAAGTAGTTTTACAACACCGTCAGGTTTTTTGGCCAGAAATTGAAGAGTTGAATTAGGTATAATCAGGGATGTGATGTACCTGCTCGTTGCGCATGCTACTCTTGCAAGCTGCAACTGTCCGTTTGTGCAAGCTCGATGCCATGCCCGTGTTGCCGCTGCTGCCTCCCATGCAGGCTACACCCAGGGTTGGATCTTCATATTCTTGTCCTTCCATTCGCTTGAAGCCCGGCGACCGCCCTCCAATGAGGGCCCGAGGAAGTGGTGTGTCGGTCTGTCCAGCTGCGGCTAGGTTAGTAGCGAACCAGAATGGAGGCTGGAGCGAATGAATTGGGATTTTTCCTGCTGTCGATTGATATGGGAGGCACTCGTTTTGGTCGCGAGCCTGCTATAGGGCCTGCCTTGCACTTATGTTATTGGCCCATCCAAATTGAAACATTTTTCTTCATTTTTTACATTGCCTGCTCGTGCGTTGGGACAAACAATGCTAGCATGGGCCAACCTGGATGACTCAAACTAGGTGCACACTTTCCAGCCACCTGAGGCGGTCGCCCATACCAGCCCCTATGGTGGCGTCGCCCCTTTTTGCGTGTATGATTGGATAGTTAAAAATATTCCAATGGCGCTTTTGATTTACCCATAGAATGGTTGAATTGCTTGTTTCTATGAACTGAGTTCGCCAATAGTGTGAAGGATGCCAGTCTTTTCATCCTATTGTAGATTGCTTAGATCTCAATATGCCAAAAGTAATCGCATGAAATATACAGTAAAATCCAGTGTGATGTGTGTGGCTACAACTAGTCTGACTACACGTCCTCATATAACATATCAAGGATGCACCATCTTACCAGATTAACCATTCAACTTACCAATGCAGTGTGGGAAGAAAGAAGTATTGGGACTACGTATCCAAGCAATTGATGCCATGGACTCCTTCGTACAATCTTGTAAGCGAAAAAGAAGTTGCAATGTGCCTGTACAAAGAGCTAGCGTAAGTTAAGTTACCTGCTTCTTGGAATTTTAGTTAGCCACTTATTGCAAAATTGTTCAATTACGTAATGACACAGCCTATTAATCATATTGTAGACTGCTCCTATCTATGTGTTTGATACTTACTGTTAAGAATTACCTGTTTGCCTTAACTTAAATATCTACTTGTTTGTTTAACTGCTTTGCTGCTATAACAGCGGGTTACAATGATGTTAATAACTACTTTTTATCATCCAATTGAAACTCTTTAATTCCTTGTTTGTTTAACTGGTTTGCTGTTATAACTCCCAGTTGAGATGTTTTGCTAACTTCAACTTTTCTGAATCCAATCGGAACTTTAATGGCAAAACAGGTTAGCCCAAGATCAAAGAGCAAGGTCCCCATGGACGTTGCATCATCCCATAGCAGTGGCACTGGCCCAATCGTGCATTATGAATTGCCAATTGTTGATGCTCTAGAGGCTAAACTAGTGGTAGAAAGAGATTCTGCTTCTACACTTAGAGATGAAGTCGACATGTTGAGGAAGCAAACAACACAATCACAAGTAGTACTCAAGACAACCATTAAAAATTTGGTGGATTTCAAAATGAAGCAAGCTGAGACTAACCAGATTATTAAGGTCCTGAAGGAAAAAAGGAAATTAAATTCCTATTTGGTAAATCATAGGTGAAATGTTCTTTCCATAGTTGAGTAACCTTTGTGTTGTCTGTTCATGTAATCAATCAAACCATTTGTTTTAGAGATCATGTCATAATTGTTTTTTTTTTGTTTTTTGGTTTGTAATTTTATTTGAGCACAAGTCTGTATTAATTGATAAGACTCGGAGACATTTTGTGGCACCCCGGCTCAGAGAAAACCGGAACGCCCCATATTCCGGCCTAGAGATCAAGGAGAAGTCTTCTTGAATACGGCACTGCTTAGCATAGAACAAACCAACTTTCTATTATTACACGAATATGAATACAAGGTTTCCGATATTACAATGAATTACATCGGTACAGCGACACTACGCCATCCTCAGTTGCTCTATGCAAGCAGCAGAACAACTCGAAGCAGCGGGATAATTCTAGCAGCGGAACAACGGCGACGGTGGTGAAATCCACTCCGCAGGGACTCTGGCTGGAACGCTTATCCTAGCTCGCATGAATGGAAACCACGACAAGCAAGCAATCAAATCCGGCATGACCTGCAAATTGGCATGACATGCCAGGTCAGTACATTGAATGTACTTGCAAGCTCACAATAACCAGAAGCATTCAAGACAGACAACAGCATGGCAATTACAGGTTAAACAGGAATTATCAGGAGGTCATCAGCATAACATGGCATGACCAACATAAACATGATACAGCTATCTCAACATGAACATATTAATCCGACAATACTAGCATGCAACATGATGACACCATATGCACCACTTATTCTGCTCGATTACCTCGTAACCAACACATGCATCACTTACCAACCTCAGACATAACACGCTCATCTCAGGATCAAATCAAGCTTGGTATAAACAATACCGTAGTAATCAGTAAATGACCACAAGGAGCTCGATCTTTACCCACGACTCTCGTACAACATCATGAATATCCAACAACTCGGTATCCTCGATACCATTGTGATCCTTACGGCGATCACCACCCGACCAACACTTGGCCCGTGATCCTTACGGCGATCAAAACCCGACCAACACTTGGCCTGTGATCCTTACGGCGATCACAACCCAACCAACACATGGCCCGTGATCCTTATGACGATCACAACCAACTTATCTCATTGTTATTAAGCACATTATTCTTATTACTGTTGACTCATGGTGTACCTTACTTTCGACTGGGCCCTTATCCGCGGGAGCGGCTATCGATAGATTTAATATACACTCTACAGAGGTTAGTACACTGTACCCACACTACGGAACCCATGCCCTCGCACTCCCATTCGGGTGGACCAACGGTGTTCCGACAAAACCGTCCTACTGCGATGACACTCTCCCGGCCACTCCGACTCACTCCTCACTGAGCTAAGTCATGGGTGGCCCCGTGTCTACCTCCAGACACAACGACCACCACCGTGGCCAAAACATAAATGATCCCAAACGGGGATCCGCCGGCTATAACAACTACAGGCACACAAGGCTATGCCTGCTTACCGGGCCAGGCTACAGCACGCCCATAACCTTCCCTCGTTGGATGCACCAGCGAGAGGCACGACAATAGACCCAGTTAGGACAATCCCATACCGGTAAGCGTGGTTGCACTGGTCAGCATCGATTCAGCGGCACCATGACTCAGCCAACAGTTTTTCAAGTTCAATTTAATCCGGTTAACTTGAATGCAAATATGCTGAGCCATGATAAAATGCATGAACATGATATCAACATCATCATGAGAGTATCAAATAACTTTCAACCATATCAACAATAAATCATATCCACTGAGCATCGCATACTGACTAGCATGACCATCTCCAACATCAACATGTACTACTAACCAGCATAAACATATGAAAGGTAATACTAGCAGGTATAACATGATCACAGCGTATAATACAACATAGCACAAAAGTGAACATGCAAATCTGAACATCACCAGAACAATGATAACCATCTTTTCAACAAGCAACGATTTATTAAATATTCAAGTTGAAAAACCATGGCTACTGCATGACTATCATGCAAGTGGGTATTGTGGCTTGCCTGGGGATGAAGAAGGCACCGAGGAGAAGTGCGGTGAAGCCGCAGAAAGATTTGCCAGAAAGCATACTCTCTCGGAGGGGGCTGAATAAGGGCAATGGCAAAAATGTCATTTTCACAATTTAAAACCATAGTGAAAGCATGGCCAACAGAACGGGCTCGACGAAACGAAGAAGTAGGCTTGGGAATCACCTCATTCGGAGTTACGGATAAAAAGTTATGGACGGTTGAAGTTCAAGGACCCATCTGTAATGAAAATGTTTTCAACCAGGGGCCTGAACAGAAAAAGTGAAAGCGTATTCTGGTGGATTACGTCTCCACTTACGCTGACGTGGCGGGGCAGGGTCAAAGCGGGGTTGGCTTGGTCAACGCAGGGGCGGTAGCTGACAGGTGGGGTCAGGAGAGGAGGCGGGGGTCCACAGGCAGGGGCCAGGCTGGCGCTCGGTCGTCCTCTTCCTCCCTCTGTTCCCTCACAAGGGAAACAGAGGAGGATCGGACGAGGCAGAGGCAGGCTTCGGCGAGGAGGCCGGCTAGCTCCGGCCGTCCCCGGCCAGGGCAAGGCCAACGACGGAGGCGGCGGGGCTTGGCGCGCCCGTTCAGAGGGTCGGCCGGCTCCGGGGAGGAGAGGAGGATGCGGGGGCGGAGGAGGACCGAGGGGAGGTAGAGGCGGCAGATGGTGGTTCTTGCCAGCGACGTGGCCACTCCAGCGAGGGGGCAAGGAGGTGGGGCGGCCCAATGGGATGAGGGGGAGTCGGTGGAGGTGGTGGAACAGCGAGGGAAGGCTCGGGAAGGACATAATCATGCCGAGGCCGAGGCGGCCATGGCGGACGGTGACGAACTCCGGCGAAACGAGGCACTCCGCTGGGCTAGGAGGAACGGGGAGAGGCTTGGGAGCTGCGGGAGAATCTCGGGGTCCTTTTATAGGCAGAGGGGAAGGCTCTGGAGCTCACGGGCGAGCTCCCGACCAAGCATTAATGGAGGGCAGTGGCTGGGCATGGCACGAGCATGGACCTAGTGATGCATTCATGGAGAACCATGATGATCCATCAACGCAGGGAGATGCAGGGCATCACGGGGCAGCTACTAGACATGGATGGAGGTCGAGATGACGAGGGAGACGACGGGCACAGGGCCGGGAAGAAGCAAGAGCACGAAACTTGCCTGACATCAGCGTGATCACCACCGGCACTGGAGCAAATGGCTAGTTTTGGCGTGGCCGACCATGCCTAGTGGAATGACCTTAGTGACCTAAGTATAGATGAGGGAATAAATCATTCCAGGGGCAAAGAAGAGAATGGCACTTAGCTCCAAAGTAAACCAGCAGCCAAGTGTTTGTGTTGTCCAGTGGGGACACCAGATAGGTAACTCAGTAACTAGATTATTTGGGAGGTTTAACTATCGAAGGACATTCATCCTGGAGGTTTTGAGGGTAAAAGGATCAAGATTTACTGCAGTTGCTTCACAACTGCATATTTGGTCCACAAAAGAAGATCATGATGGTGCACTCACATGGAGTGTCCACTTGATCTCAAATTGGGCAAACCTAGATAATTTGGTCATATGAAGATGCTGTAAAAAGCCCATGCCAAATGGCCAAACCAAAATGGCACTTGCTTCACAAACATCTCTACT
This sequence comes from Triticum aestivum, assembly GCF_018294505.1. Classification (NCBI taxonomy): domain Eukaryota; kingdom Viridiplantae; phylum Streptophyta; class Magnoliopsida; order Poales; family Poaceae; genus Triticum; species Triticum aestivum. The sequence goes on from NC_057798.1 coordinate 415,732,110, forward strand.
GACCAGAAACTTGAAATAATTATGGTGGTCAAATGGCTCAACTAAATGATGCCAAATTGGGTGGAGAGATGTTTTATGGGCATAAGAATGATCTGGTAATTTATCAGGATTTTTGAAGCAATATAAAATACACTTGCTTCACAACCTGAAAATATTGCCAGAAAAAAACATTTGGTCCTGTGCTCACATAGATGATTGGATGGGGATGCAAATGGGTCGAAGGGGTTAATATGAGCACATTAAGGAGTGTGCAAAAGTTCAACTCATTTTGGTACTCCTAGCTAGTACTTCCTTCACAAAGCCTTCTGTCTGGCAGAAACTTTGAAAATTCACTGAGGAATATTGGCTAGGCAAATAAATTTGAACTTGTGCATGGGGCAATTATTTGGACATATAAACATGCCCAAAAAGGTTGGGAGTCGATAGGAGAAATATAAATGACACTTCCTTCACAAAGTGCCATTCAGGGCAGAATAGGAAAAGGAATATTGGGGAATTACTTCTGAACATGGCAATGAAAAGTTTTGCCATATTTGATCAAGATATGACCCAAACAATTTATGAGAATTATTTGAGAATTTTTGGAGTGATGTAAATATAGGTTGCTTCACAACCTAAGGCAATTTGAGTTATTCCTTTAATAGAAAAGGAATATTCCCAATAAAAGAATATTGGGATTTGGGCTAGGATGGAAATGGAAAGGTCTAGGGAAGGATTTGGGAATTACAAGCCACTTTGGAAACAAAGAAGAGGGCATATTCTTCAGTTTCCAGACCACAAAACCACGGAAAAAAGAAAAACTCAGGCAAAAACCTTGGAAAAACAAAAGAAAAAGAAAGGGCCAAATATCAGGCTGTCACACATTTCATTTGGATTGCTGTGCCAGACCTACAAATATGCCAATCTGGTTGAATGTGCATTCAGCAATAGTAGTAGTATAGATGGACCATAAGTGGCACGCATCGGAAAGGGCCAAGATGCTGGCTAAAAAAAGGATGTTGTTGTAGCCAAAAAAAGTACAGCGGCCTGGCTTATGTATGTTAGTTGATATTATTGATCCATATACTCTATAAGTGTTTATATGTCTGTTAGCTCTATACATTCTTGGTTGATTGACTCGGCATTTGAATCTTGATACATCGCTTGTGTACATATCTAAATGGGAGTACACATTATGCTGCGTGTGACATTTGAGTTGGACATGAAGTGTTCCAAATATTCAAATTCACCTTAAACTGGATTCTAGCTTTTGAATTTGAGTATCGGCATTTGTAAACCATATTCATATATGACAGTGGAATACATATTTGTCATCCTTTTGAAGATATATAAAAACACATAGAATGATTTATAAAGATTCATATAGGAATACAAAATGGATTCAAAATTAGTTGCCAGGGTAAACGTGGATGCTTATTGTCCCAAAATTCAAAAGAAGCAGCAAACTGTCCACTCCCACGTCGGCTGCCCGAAGCCAAGTGTTTGGGAGATGGAAATTACTGCCTACCCATTACACGGACAATCCACCGACCCGATTTCCACTACTCTAAATAGGGGTAGGTTAGTAACTTCAATTAGATGTGACACGACCGCCTCTGAGCCCATTCCGACACGGTGGGCGTCAAACATGGGCGGCAAAACACATTTGATTCAAGCTCGTCTGAAAGACCTCTGTTTCTCCCTCCATTCCCCATTCATACACGGTGGGCGGCAAAACAAACTCGACTCGGCCGAAATCGATGTAGGCAAATATTTTCAATAGGGGCAGGATTGTAACTTCACTCAGACTGTCGGTGTTCTGAGAATGGGGGTACCCAAACTTGCCTGCCTACGGCCTGCGGCGTGGCTCAAGGAGTGGCCCAGTACGGCCCATCTTCATCAACACATGCTCAAGACCCTCGTGAGGGGCCAAGCCTCGCGGGGAAGGACGACGGGAGGCTTCCTCACGCACGGCCTCATCAGGCTGGCTCGTCAGGAGGCGGAGAGATGAAGGCGGGGTACCTCACGAGCTGCCCGTGACGCAAGCCATGATGACCAAGGCCAGGCGGGCGCCAGGCGGGCGCCGGCCTGCGCAGAGTCCTTGTTTCCCCTTTGGTGCAAAGGGGGCCTGATAGCAGGCCTGAAGGCCGCAGTCGCCCTGGGGGTGAAGCGCCTCACCATCAAGGGTGATCCGCAGCTCCTCGTCAACTTCTCCAACAAAGTATATGAACCAAGGGATGAGCATATGGAAGCCTACCTCGCGGAGGTCCGCAGGATGGAGAAGCAGTTTTGGGGGCTGGAGTTGCAGCATGTGCCTCGCGGCACCAATCAAGAGGCTGATGACATCGCAAAAAGGGCATCCAGGCGGCTACCTCAGGAGCCTAGCGTCTTCAAGGAGCGGCTCTTCAAGCCCCCGGCGATGCCATCACTATCAAGCACGACGCAGCCTCGGGGGGAGCTCCCCCAGCCGCCAGCCTCGGGAGCCCCGGTCTGCGGCCCGACATCAGGAGCGCGCCTGCTCCTGGCACTGGAACCTCAGGAGGGGTGCTGGATCACGGAGCTCAAGAGTTACCTGACGCAAGGCACGTTGCCGGAAAAGGAGGAGGAGGCGGAGCGTGTGGCACGGCAGGCCACAACATACTGCCTTCAGGATGGGGAGCTCTACCGAAGACGACCAAATGATGTGTCTCTATGTTGCATTTCCAGGGAGCAAGGGAAGGAGCTACTGGCGGACATACACGGTGGCGACTGTGGGCATCACTCGTCATCACGAACTCTTGTCGGCAAGGCGTTCCGTAGCGGGTTCTATTGGCCCACGGCACTCAATGACACTGCAGAGCTGGTAAAAGCTTGCAAGGCCTGTCAGTTCCATGCCAAGCAGATCCATCAGCCGGCGGGAGGTCTGCAGACTATACCCCTCTCGTGGCCTTTCGCAGTCTGGGAACTAGATATCCTAGGCCCGTTCCCTCGGGTGCCAGGGGGCTACCGCTACCTCTACGTTGCCGTGGACAAGTTCACCAAGTGGGCTGAGGTGGAAGCTGTCCGCACCATCCCTGCAGGCTCCGCGGTCAAGTTCATCAAGGGCCTCGTGAGCCGATTCGGGGTGCCGAACCGCATCATCACCGACAACGGTTCGCAGTTCACCACTAACCTCTTCAAAACATATTGTGCTAACCTTGGAATGCAGATATGCTACACTTCGGTGGCGCACCCGCGAAGCAATGGTCAGGCCGAGCGAGCCAACGTAGAGGTCCTGAGGGGCCTAAAGACCAGGACCTTCAAGAAGAAGTTGTAGGCCTGTGGCATGGGCTGGTACGACGAGCTCCGGTCCGTGATGTGGTCAATCCGCACAACCGCAACCAAGCCGACTGGCGAGACCCCCTTCTTTCTGGTTTATGGGGCTGAAGCCGTTCTCCCTCACGAGGTCAGACGTCGTTCCGCACGGGTCCTGGCATTCGACGAAGCGCAGCAGGACGCCATGCGGGGGATGGATCTCTTGTTGGGGGAGGAGCGTCGCCGAGAAGCCGCGCTGCGGGTAGCAAGGTACCAACAAGCACTGCGGCGATACCACTGCCGCAACATCCGCCCCAGGACTCTCGAGGTAGGGGACCTCGTGCTCAGACGGGTTCTCTCCAGGGAGGGGCTCCATAAGCTCTCTCGCGGGTGGGAGGGCCCGTTTAAGGTTGTTCATGTTTCCAGGCCCGGCTCCACACGCTTGGAGACCCAGGAGGGGGTGCCCATCCAGAACGCGTGGAACATCCAACACCTCCGAAGGTTTTACCCCTGAAAAGGCCCGGTGCCTGTGATGAAGGCGAACGCCTGTGAAGAAGCTGTGTTTTGGGAAAAGGCCCGGTGCTTGTGAAGAAGGCGAACGCCTGTGAAGAAGCTGTGTTTTGGGAAAAGGCACGGTGCATGTGAAGAAGGCGAACGCCTATGAAGAAGCTGTGTTTTGGGAAAACGCCCGGTGCCTGTGAAGAAGTTGTGTTTTGGGAAAAGGCCCGGTGCCTGTGAAGAAGGCGAATGCCTGTGAAGTTGCACCTGTGAAGAAGGCGAACGCCTGTGAAGCTCGCCGCCCGTGACACTCTCACGTAATAATGAGTGGGGCTGTACACGCCCCGGAGTCTCCGGAGTGCCGCCCTCGGGCCTCGGGGGCTCCCACCCACGCCCAGTGGTAGCACTTAGCTCCGCGCTGGTGAGAAGACATCAAAGACAAGACTAGGTGTCGGACACGGCTTCTTTCATTTGCTTTTGCAGTTGGCATGTTTTTTCCTATTTAAAGTTTTTCTGAGGCTGTTGCCATTTCGAGCTTGCGACTCTTCCATTTCGCTTATTCGTTTCATTTTCTCCCGCGCAAGGTCTCGCGAGGGGGAGCGTGGGCACCCTCGCGAGTGTTTTTCTGCCCAGTAATTTGGAACTTCCCTGATTCGAGTCCGCTGCGGGAGCACCCCTCCCGGTCCATGCCCCACGGGCATCGCAACACGATCGCAGGGTTTTGGGTTGGTTCCCCTCACTACCAAGGCTGGAGACTACCCCTGCTGACTAAACTCTGCAGGACACAAGGCGCAGGACGAGGCACTGGCCTCGGGAGGCGAGGACCGCGACGAGCCCCCTAAGATAAGTGATTTCCACGTATAGGCACACAGAATGAAAGCATAGCGCATACGCAGTAGAAACGACGCACCAATTAAAACAGCAACAGTTCAGCACACCCCACGGGGCAACGGATTGCACTCTTTTCGTGCAGGAGAGAAAGGAAAGCAAAAGGGGGATGACTTGCTCGGCGCCAGCTCTCAGTGAAGGCTCGTACTGCCTCCGGAGCTCGGCTGGATTCCGCCTCCCGCTTCACCGGAGCGCGGCGGCGGGCTGACCCGCTGCCCTCTCCCAGACAAGAGCGACGATGAGGGGGCTGGTCGCGACCACCACTGGAGGAGCTGCTACCCGAAGGGGAGTCGCCGGATCTTGGCGGATCTTGGGCCCTGCTGCCCGCGCACCCTCCGCCCCCTTCGCCCCGACCAACGCCGGGGCTGGGTGCGCGGCCACGGTCATCGTCTTCGGAGCATCATCCGGCACGGCGGCCGTCTTCCCTGAACACCCTCACGTGGAGGGTGGCGTCGCCGTCGAACTTGAAGTGCAGAGTGCAACATCGGTGCAGGCTGCGCACGCGGGCAAATGTTTGTCAACCACGGGTCAAGGCCGCCTCCCCGGCGGTGGAGACCTCCAGGGTAGCCCAAGAGGCCCTGCTGCAGCAACCATCTGCCTGAAGCCAAAGGCCGCCTGGGGCACCAGCCGGAAGCTCACCTATGAAGAAACAGGGAAGTTAGAGCCATGTGCCGGTCGGGTCCGTCGACCACACGACAAACTCCGGCAGCACCTTCACTGAGCGGAAGCGCGGCCTTGGGGGTCGCACAGCCCCAGCATACCTCTCGATGGCAGCCGGACGCCCACCGCTGCGCAGAGGGCTGCTTCCACGGCCCCGAGAGGCCGCAGCAGGGGCAGTGGGTGCTTGCGAGGGCGGCCTCGGCCGCGCTTGGTCGGAGGGGAGCCGGGCCCTTCCTGGCGAGCCTTCCCTTTCTCCGCGGCCGAGAACCTCTTCGGCGGAGCCATGGGGGTGGCGAGCGGCCGAGAAGAAGATAGAGAGTAGCAAGGAGGGATGGACCAGAGGGGCTCACGACGTTCCGTACATATAACCGAGGGAGGCCAACCGTTGGCCTCCATGATCACAGGTAGTCATGACCCGTTTTGCATGCAGGGACTTGTCAAATCATGCAGCTACCGAGGCATCGTGGGGGAGCCAGGATGCCCACGTCCAATCAACCACCACGTGGCGCCCAAGGTCGCAAGCTATTGGGGCCCGCGGCGCTTCACACTTGCCTCTTTGCTTCTCTGCTAAGCCAAGTCCAAGCGCGCCTTGGGCCCGGGGGCTACTGTCGGCGTTCTGGGAACGGGGGTACCCAGACTTGCCTGCCTGCGGCCTGCTGCGTGGCTCAAGGAGTGGCCCAGTATGGCCCATCTTCATCAACACATGCTCAAGACCCTCGCGAGGGGCCAAGCCTCACGGGGAAGGACGACATGAGGCTTCCTCAGGCATGGCCTCGTCAGGCTGGCTCGCGAGGAGGCGGAGAGATCAAGGCGGGGTACCTCACGAGGTGCCCGTGATGCAAGCCATGACGACCAAGGCCAGGCGGGCGCCAAGCGGGCGCCGGCCTGCGCAGAGTCCTTGTTTCCCCTTTGCTGCAAAGGGGGCAAGCGCAGGCAAGGGTATCGAGCAAAGGCAACCATTTCGGTGCAACAAGACCAAGACCAGCAGGACGGCAGAACGGAGGTCATCATGGAGCCCAAGCCAGCGTCACCACCAGAGTCTTTGGCAGGCGAGGACCAACTTTAGTCAGGATAAGTGTACTAGATGTTCCCCTTCAAAATGGCCAATTGTTGGCGCCCTTCCCGCAAAAAATTTGGGAAGAGGCCCAGGGCCTTGCTCTATAAATAGGACTAGCCACCCCTAGGGTAGAAGGGGGCTAGATCATTAGCATCTGGTCTAGAAATCAGCCAGAGGGTAGAGCCTTAGCCAACACCACCATAAGAACAGACCCCCGCGAGGCTGTTCTTCCCTTGTATTGTTCATCATCAGCCCCAGAGGAAATCCACCACACCACACACTGGAGTAGGGCATTACACCACAAAGGTGGCATGAACCAGTATAAATCTCGTGTCCCTTGTGTTGTTCTTTGGGTAGTTTAGATCCTAGCGAGGCGGTGAGACATGGGCAGGCTGAGGGTGTGATCTCCGCGTGCACCCCAGTGTTCGAACCTCAAGAGTCTGCCAGAACCCGAAATCCGACACAGACATGACACAACCACCCTACCTGTCAGCCCCGTTCATACACCGTGGGCGCCAACCATGGGCGCCAACCACCCTCTCCTCGCCCGAAATCACTGTGGGTAAATATTGGCGAGATGCGATGTTACCGTCCTATCCCCAACTGACGAGACGTCCAAATTTTAAACGGGGGCTAAGTTCGTAACTTTCCCATATTTCAGACAGGCGCGTCCCAAAAACATGGTTCCCCGTACCTCTCTCTCCATTTTCCCATTCATACACCATCCGCGCTAGAACACCCCATCCCCACAATAGCCTCCGTCCGCCACCCCATCCATCGCCGCCATCCTCCACCACATCCATCGCCACCGCCCTCCACCATGCCCGAGCACCTACCAAGACCGCTCGTCCACTGCTAGAGATGGACGTTTCTCATCCACGGCGACAGACCAATAGCCTTGCATCGTGTCCTCTCGCTTCATCAGCGTCGTCGTCCTCTTTGCCGGGGCCGCTCACATGACCTTCTCTTCCACCGCAACGGGACTTATCCCCCGATGCACCCATCTACCGTCGTAGATCTGCTTCAACGCCACCGACAGCCATCGCACCCCTGATGCCTACACGGCGCCGCAAGAGAGGTGGTACTTCATATCTCCTCAACTTTTTGATCTCAACCAGAAAATAGATCTTAACTTGCTTACTCTACTTTCTTTTCAGATATTAGAATTTAGTTCTTAGTTCGAAGCAAACAATGGATGCTAAATATCATTTCTCCGGTTTGCAGCTTCAAATCTGCCATGGCACAGCCATAATACGGTTTAACTGCATGCTTAGGGTTTAATTAATCATGTTGGTTCCATGGTGGTTTATTTAATAGAAATCGGAGGGGAAACCCTCTTTTGCTAAAAAAATATGCTTAGAGTTTCCCCCTTTTATGATCACTATACGATTAGAATACGTGCTTCGTGTCATAATAACACTGCTCCACCCATCAAGCTAAACAAGCTTAGTTGTTCAAATATGAATCTGATATTATTAAAACAGAGTTGTTTAATTGGTCAGCTAAATGTTCCTAAATTAGTTTCGAAAATGCATGTTCGCTGCTCAGTTGTGTATCTCTACAGGGTGCCCACGGTGGGCCAGCCCACCCTAGGCTTTTGGGTCATCCCAGGCCCCGATTCCCCTTTGTTCTGCTACGCGCTTCCGATATCTACTCTCCCCCAGCCGCCTACCTCACCGACGACTTGCAGTCCCCGGATGGCATGACTCTAGGAGGAGACGCCGGACTAACAGGAGGCCAGGAGCCACTCGCCCAACAGTGTCACCGCTGCCCGGGCGCGCCGCCGTGCCTACCTTCCCAGTCCGTTCAGGGCTCAGGCATGCAGCACCCACCAAGACAACCCGATTTATCCTGAGATACGTCCTCAACACTCAGCAGCCACTCCTCATCACCCATTTTCTAATTGATTCATTACTCATTAGGCAGGACTATCATTAGGGTTTGTTGTGTGCTCAGTGCTACCTACACTTAATGGTTCAGATGTATTTCGGTAATCTTTAGTACCTCTAAAGTTCACAGGGTTTTCAAAATTCCGGCCCTCGGAACAAACACTAGTCATTTTGGATTGTTGGTCGTAGTGACATTGACCCAGATTACTACTGCAAGCCAGATTTGTTGACAATTTTACTTGTCTTTCTTACTCATTCGATATAATATCCAATTATTCACGTCGATTAGTTGCAAACAATAAGTGCTAGACAAACTTCTTCATTCAGATTTTGGACGGTCTCTTACTGCAGTTACAATTCTGCATATTTGTCCTAGTAAGCTCACAAGTAAATGATTGATTCATTTCACTATGCTTGCCTTGTCATATTTGTTGTCAATATTCTTTTAGGGTGGACCACCCTGTTTCTAAATACTGGAACCGTAGACATGAGTGAATAGTATTTCTCTATGTGATCTCTTCCATCATGTGTGGGCAACGAACACTGCATTGTATAGAAAGAAAGTGTCATTTCCAGCTTTTACATAGGTTTCGATCTTTTACATGGAATACAATCTGCCTACTTGCTTTGTGTCGCACTACCAACACTCCACCCTTGAAGCTAAACATTATGCCACTCATAATTTCTTAGTTTATTTGTTCAAATACGAATTTCATATGATTCTAATGTTCCTACTTCAGTTTTGAAATGTGTGCCTGCCTGTTATAGAGACATAAGGGGTTTGTATTTCTGTGTGTGGTCTGGTCAGCACATTTGGGGCGGTGAACTTTGCATATGTAGGGGTTTATAGGGAGACACTCTTCGAGTTGAATCCGCAATGCATTCCATAGATAATCTGACTACTTTTTATGTTTTCATAAATCTCATATTCTGAACAACATCATAATGATTATGATCTTGCGCGCATGAAAAGAATAAAGCAGAACAATGCCATGGCTGTTAAACTTGGCATTAAGGGACTGAAATCAAGTCTGGATGCAATGCAGTGCAAATGCTCTCCACCTACAGATTCATGCTCAGAATATGATCCTAATAGTGATTCTGAGCTAGAGGAGACCTAAGTCAATGTAGCTCCCTAGTGGAGGAGTCAGAGGAAGATGCCCTATCTTATTCACCCATGAAGGTACTTGCTCTAACTTTCCAAGGTTACATTGCTCGCACATATCTTGCAACTGATGCTTTGCATTGCTTCTACTTTGTTGAACTGCCATTAGCTTAGTTTACACATCGTGTATGTGAATATGCCCTGCCTATCCATTTTCAGTACATATTCCATCTATCATCATACCATATTTATCCATTCAAATGTTGTTCTTGTGTATCAGACGTTCAAAAGGAAGAGGGCGATTGCTGATCGTGGAGGAGCACAAGAAAAGTATTTGGAAAAGGTAGTGGCACCTGATAAATCAAATAACCCATTAGGTGTAGTTGCAATATCACCTTACCCACAAAACACCCCAACTCTAGCAGACTCTAGCCCTACTACACTGGTCATTTCTGATGCCCCGACTCAGCAGACCCCAACTACAGCAAACAGTATGATTATGCCTGTTGACATAGCACCAGCTGTACGATGCAAAACCCCCATTCCAGCAAAGAGTACACCAAATCCAGTTGCCAAATCCCTTTTCAAAAGAGAGAGAGCCCCAATTGCAGCAAATAGGACCCCTGTTCCATTTCTTCCCAGTTTAGAAGATGAAGCTTATGTTGTTGTCAGGAACTTTGTGCGCATCTTTCTTTCATGGAAAGATTATACCGCAGACACAGAACAATTTCCAGTCTTCCTCCGCAACTTACGCGTAAGTAATGTACTAATGTTATTCATGGTCATTACTGCATATATTTCTTTTGGCAGAAGACACAAGATTTCATTCTTTTAAATAGGCGAGGAGCAAACTGGATTGTGATGACGAGCAAGGGTTGGTTGCGCTTTTCAAGCACTCGTTGATGAAGTATCGTTCCTACTGGAGGCAAGCGCACTTTGATGGCAAGCCTCTGAACGAAATTTATGTAAAGTCTCCCGTGCTACATTTATCCGACGGTGACTGGAATAATCTTGTTACACATTGGTCTCGGCTGCAGCGTAAGGTACTGTCTATGATATCACATCACAATTTGAACTACATTTCTGCATTTGCCTTAATGTCTCACTTGTACGAAAACTGTTAGCATAAGAACATTTGTTCTCAAGGGACCACAAAATCTCGCAACTATACTGCACACGGCATTGCTCTTGTGAGTACCTCTTGCCCTGTATGACCATACTTACTTTCATAGCTATTTGATTATGTAGCATCACTGCACATGTTAGCCTCGTAATCGTCCATTTGGTGGACATTATAAGATCCGTATGGACTCTTATATAAATTTAGAATCAACCCAATGCTTTTGAAGAGGTTTAGCTCTACAGTCCTCTTCTAAGGATTGAACGTGGTCTATCACTATACTTACATTAATAGCTACTCCCTCCGTCCCAGAATATAAGAACGTTTTGTATAGTACACCAGTGTTCAAAACACTCTTGTATTATGGGAAGAGGGATTGGTTCATTTTTTAGCATTCTGCATCTTATCTCCCTCGCCCACCATTTACTAAAAAAGATCAGATATATATTTAATCTTACCAACAAGTAGAATACACAGACAATGCCAGTGCAGAAGTGTAGCCCATTGCTCTTGTCAGTACATTTTGTCCTGTAATGCTTGTACTTCCAGGGATTGGTAGTTGATTATGTAGCATCAATCTGCATCTTATCTTCATTATCCTCTATCCCTTCCAGTATTATCATATCTATAATTACTCTCTACAAAATGTAGAGTACATGCAATGCTTATGAAGAAGATTCTGTGCTGAAATTCTTGAGTTATCCTTCCCTTGACATGGAGAAGGGCATTATAAAGCTGGTGTTAACTGTTAATGTAAGCCAGTCCTTCTAAAGCCTTTATCCTGAACTGTTGTTTAATTTGCTCATACTCCCTATCGTTTACTGCTGTTTAGTTTGCTGTATCTACCAAAATGCATGTTCGCAAGAACCGTAAGTTCTAAGTTTTACTTGTAAAACCAAATTCCTTATTCATACCATACACATTACTTAATACTCCCTATATGTATGCTTGTTTTTGTGGATCTATAATCCAGTGTGTGGTGAAGCAGCCCACGTTTGCACCTTGTCATCTTCTGTTTTATCTTACTGATGTGGCTGATGATATGAACAACATGCCATGCACATTATCCAAAATAGATACAATGATTTTCTTTGCCCTTCATCTATGCTTGTTATGTTGACATGGTAATCCAATAGTGTGGTGAATCTCCCCGCATTATGAACAATGCCAAATTATGCTATTGATATTTTGAACTTACTCTTTATTTTCTAATTTGAAATTGGATGGAATTGACAGCACAGTTATCATCTTTGTTTATACACATGCAAAACTTGTCATCTCTCTGCTTTGTTTCAGGGTGATATGCCTAATGGCATGCACAAGTCTACTGAAGGTTGTGAGACAAATCCAACATATATTGCAACAAAGAAGGCAAAACATCTTGAAGATAGCGAGACAACACCAAAGTCTTGTCTTGATGCAGTGTTCAAGTTACTTGAGACTAATAGTCAGACAAGCTCACAGAATTCGATGTCTGAATCAGTTTGACTTCTTCAGTCCCAAGTTCTAGCAGAAAGGCATTCTGCAACTCAACTTTGACTTGAAGTCCTATCTCTAAGAAAGATTGCGGAGAACACGAATGAGAACCTCATCGCTAAACAGCTACACCTGGAAGTTATGACCGACATGCTAGGCCGGTCTCACAGCCTTGCTCAGCGGCTTGCGCAGCAGTTCCCCCGCAAGGCTAACCTTTCTTGAACTGTCTTGGAAGTGGTCTCGGTTCAGTATTATTTTGTTACGCTGCAATGGTGCCCAATTTTTGTAATCTGCTTCTTCGTTGCGCTTTATGATCACTGGTGGCGAACTTAGATGCCCAATGGATGTAATATACCTTAAATCCTTTATTGTATAGTGTAGGTTTATTCTTAGTTACTATGCTGTAATTTCTTTATTGTATAGAGTAGGTGTGTTCTTAATTCCTACTAGTTACTGCCATCATTCGCTATCTGGAAAAAAATCAGATGTAGTCGACCGGGCCAAAACATTCGACTCTAACGGGCCTGGTTTTTAGCGGGCCACAATTGGGTCGGCCTGCGTCTTTCTTGGACCCGAATGATTGGGGCCTTCACACATTGCGCCAGGCCCAAACTTGCACCGGCCTATATTTTAGTTGGGCCTTTTGTCGACCCAGCGCTTAGTTTGGCCCAGGTAGCGTTGGGCCATTAACAGGCTGAATATTGTACTGGCCTGTTACGAGCGAGATTAAACCACGGGCCTTTAGCAGGCCAAAATGCATGTTGGGCCTCAATTTTCACTAGTCGTCGACGGCCCTTCAGCAGGCCGAAATGTAGATCGGGCCTTTTTGGGCCCAGTTATCTCACGGGCCGTTACCAGGACGAAACATATCTCGGGCCTTAGTTGGCCCACTGATATCATGGGCCTTTAAGATGCCAAAAGCTTAGTGTAGGCATCAATGGGCTGAATTATGCGACAGGCCTTTAATAGGCCCAAAGTCACGTTGAGCTTAACTGTTGCCACCTTTAGCACGGGTCGTTAGTGGGCTCGATGTCCCGTCGGACCATATATGGCCCATGGGCAGCACGGGCCATTCCCAAGCCGAAAGTCACACCGGGCTGAAATGGGCCCTCTAATAGGCCGAAAGTCACTTGGCTGTAGTTGGGCCCAAATATTCGGCGAATAATTAACAGGCCAGATCTGGCTTCGGGCTGCAAATGGGCCCAAATACTGGGCGAATAATTAATAGGCCAGATCTGGCTTCGGGCCGTAAATGGGCCCAAATATTGGGCGAACAATTAACGGGCCAGATCTGGCTTCGGGCCGTAAATGGGACTTTATTAAGCAGGCCGTTATTGGGTTGGCCCACTAGTACCTGATTAAGTACTACAGGCCTTTGACTGGGCCAGCCTTTTTAACCTATATGGGCCTCTGTTGGGCCCAGCCACGTGTCGACGTATCATAGGCATGTCTCCTCCAATGGACGGGCGACATCTGGCCCACTGACAAGCTGACAGGTGTTCCCTTCGGCCAATCAGAATTTTACACGTGGACATTTCCCATTGGTCCAGGCTGTTAACGGGTTATCGGATCCAAAATCCGACCCGATAGCTTAACGGTGTTCTGTTACGGTGGATGCCACATGTTGGTCACCCTTGACGAAAGCACTTCTGTGACGCGCGATTTATCGTCATGGAAGTGGACACTTTCATGATGATAATTTTGGTAATGTCATGGAACACTTCTACGACAACACATGTATGACTATCTTGATTCTGTCATAAAATCGTCATGGATGTACATGCATGACAAAAAACGCGACCTACTGTGACAAACACGTATCATCATGGAAGTGTATTTTTTTGTAGTGGAGGCTCCATGTACGACGACGACGGTGGACCGGCTCCAGTGCAGTGTACGACATCGTCGATGAGGCAGATGCGCTGCGGTGGACGAGTGCGCCGATGTAGAAGGGGAGGAGCACGAAGGCTGCGGTGCTGAGAAGTCTATTTTGTGGTGGGGATAGAAAATGGGGAGTATTCAGGTGTACTACTCTGGGTGCTCGGGTGGGGTTGGTTAGGGTGAACCTGAGGTTACCAGAACAACCCCCTACCCACCAGCATCCGTAGGCCTGTTTCAAAGGGTATGATGGTAACTTTGCACTGCTCGAATCAGAGTCGCGGGAGATTTTCCCGCTGACCTCAAAATTTTGTAACACTGAACTCCCCATTTGGTGTGTTGGGTGATTGGGCTAAGAAACTAGCGAGTAGTACTCGTAACTACTAGTACTCCATCTATTTTTATTAACTCTGCATATTAGGTTTGACCGAAGTCAAACATCCTAAAGTTTGACCTAGTTTATAGAAAAATATAAACATTTACCATAACAAATATGTATGATGAGAAAGTACATTCAATAATTAATCTAATGGTATTTATTTGTTATTGTATATGTTAATTTTTTTGTTATAAACTTTGTGAGAGTTTACGAAACTTGACTTTGACCAATGCTAATACGCGGACTTAAATAAAAACAGAGGGAGTACACATTTTTTTCTTACTTTGTAGTGGAATTAATCATTTGTTGTAATCGTGAAATAAATATATTAGGCTACTGACTTCGAATGTAATGGTTTATACAATTTAATAGTTAGAATCATTGTTGAATTCCAAGATGTATACGAGGTCTATAGTACTTCACAATATGCTCAAACTCACATAATCCCAGTCAAATTAAAATCTAAATGCATTTCATAGTTATTACTTTGTAGGATGCAACAAAACCAACCATAACTCTACATGATCCATTATAAAGCAACATTTTGAACACATCCCAGTGCGTGAATGAAACATGGAGAGAGAGTTTGCAAAGATGGAGCAAATAGGGAAGGAAAGATTGTATTTATGTGGGCGAGAGAGTAGGAGACAAACCTAACGATAGAGAGAGAGAGAGGGAGAGAGAGAGAGAGAGAGAAGTTAGGTCTGTGAGAAAGATGGAGACATGTAATATACGTGAGATGCGTGTGCATCCGGATTTTGTACATGTGGAAGGATAAGAGACAACGGGTTTGATGAGAGAGCTGGAAAAACGTGGACGAGAGGGGAAGAGTCTCATGTGTTGAGGGACTGATAATTTTGTGCAGGAGAGAGAGGGGGAAGGAGTCAGTCAGCCGTCGTCACATCATCATGCTTCCAAATGGCCCCGTATTCTCTATTGCAGTGTGATCGCCGTCTTTGACCTCCTTGATGCCCTCTTTGAAGATTGAGGTGGTGTGGATGCTGGGGTGCAGAGATGCACAAGCGAGAGTGTTCGCCATATAACCTTGGATGGGGATGAATTATGTGCTCGGGGAAGGGGGAGTGTGTGTGCTGTGTGTGTGTGTGTGTGTGTGTGTGTGTGTGCGTGTGTAAGATATTGAGAGAAATCAAACCTATGGAGAGAATATGTGTGTATGTGATGGAAAGCTACATGCTAAATAGGGTTTTCATGAAGAGATTGTGTGTACGAGATAGAGAGCGATGTGCAGGCCTTGAGGCGGGCACGGGCTGGGTGAGGGTGTCAAAGTGTGTGCGTTGGTACATGTGTTACATGCGATCATGCGAGGGACGGACGAATTGAGAGAGATGGTTGTTGTGTTATGGATGCTCCTCTCTCTCTCTCACACACACACACACAAGTAAAAATAGAAGACCGTTCTCTCATGTATACCCAACATATCGGCATCTCTCTATGTCTCACTCATGCATGATCATTTGCACACTCACACCTCTCGATGTCTCTATCACACGCACACCATATCCACATTGCCCTTCCGCCACAACATACATATGGACACATACACGCGTTCTCTCCCAATCACACACATAGAATTAGTATTAAAAAAATGTCTAGGGCGCACCTAAAACGTCCAAATCCAAATAAGCATGAGCTAAAGCTAAATTCAAATATATGGAAATATTGTAGCGTGAAGAATTTTTCCAGGGAAAAAAGTAGAGTAATATTCAGGGATTGTTTTCACACACACAAAAAGGTTTGGTGGATGTCCTTCGAGTGTGACACAGTGACACATCGTTCGATAGCCGCGGTGCACGCGCTTGCACATGATTCCATATCGATGCTATGCTAACTAATGTGGTAGTATAAGCGCTGCCTCAGTCAAATGTTTACGTGTACTAGTACGGTGTTCTTTTAAGTTTGACCAAACCTATATAAAACTAAACTAAGCTCCCATACGGGCACTCATCAATATGCCGCTGCCGCCGTTGCACCCGCCTGCTCCAACCGACCATTTCTCGCCCAGCACCGCCGTGTCCCCTCCATCCCTATGCCATGAAGCCGAAGGCTCGCCCGCTCATGTCGGCTGCAGTCCCTCCTCGCGATGCCGCCGCACTGCCGAGCATGCGAGCAGGTGGAGCCGCGTCTATGCCTGCAGTGTACAAAGAGGAGGACGAGTGCGTGCTCCAGCACGCCGGCGAGGAGGAGCTAGTGTCTCATTGTCGTCCCCGCCCGCGTGGAGGAGGTGCGCATGGTGGCTGTCGCGGCGGAGGCCATTCGCGCCTGCCCCGAGCCCGCAAACCAGGTGCGGACGTGGAATCTACCTTCGACACCTTGAATGCCACGTGGATCCTGCAATCTGAAGGAACAATTTGGGTCAATCGACTCTTGTGAGCCGTTGGATGCAATATGGACGGCCAGAAGGGCTTCTTCAACCTCCAAAAATGATGCACTATTCATCTTCTCTCTCAGGCATCGAGCCGCCAGCCTGCCACAGGCCTAACCGCCTGCCGCCACTAATGACCCACAAGTATAGGGGATCAATCATAGTCCTTTCGATAGTAAGAGTGTCGAACCCAACGAGGAGCGTAAGGAGATGACAAGTGGTTTTTAGCAAGGTATTGTCTGCAAGAACTGAAATTATAAGTAACAAGTAGTTTGATAGCAAGATAATTTGTAACGAGCAAGTAATGATAATAGTAACAAAAGTGCAGCAATGTATCCCAATCCTTTTGAGTCAAAGGATAGGCCAAAACGGTCTCTTATGATAAGCAAAGTGTTCTTGAGGGTACACGGGAATTTCATCTAGTCACTTTCATCATGTTGGTTCAATTTGTGTTCGCTACTTTGATAACTTGATATGTGGGTGGACGGGTACTTAGGTGCTGTTCTTACTTGAACAAACCTCCTACTTATGATTAGCCCCCTCACAGGCATCCACAACCATGAGAAAAGTATTAAGAATAAATTCTAACCATAGCATTAAACTTTTGGATCCAAATCAGTCCCTTACGGAATAGCGCATAAACTAGGGTTTAAGCTTTTGTCACTCTCGCAACCCATCATCTAATAACTACTCCAAAATGCATACCCTTAGGCCCAAACATGGTGAAGTGTCATGTAGTAGATGTTCACATGACACCACTAAGGAAATCACAACATACATACCATCAAAATACCGAACACATATAAAATTCACATGATTAGTTGCAACAAGATTTCTCCTATGACCTCAAGAAAGAACAAAAGTAACCACTCACAAATGATAATCATGCTCAAGATCAGAGGGGTATTAAATAGCATATTGGATCTGAACATATAATCTTCCACCAAATAAACCATATAGTAATCAACTACAAGATGTAATCAGCACTACTAGTCACCCACAAGTACCAATCTATAGTTCCGGTACAAAGATTGAACACAAGAGATGAACTAGAGTTTGAGATGGTGTTGTTGAAGATGTTGATAGAGATTGCCCTCCCCAAGATGGGAGAGTTGTTGGTGATGATGATGACGATGATTTCCCCCTCTGCGAGGGAAGTTCCCCTGGCGGAATCGCTCCACCAGAGAGCAAAAGTGCTCTTGCCCAAGTTCCGCCCCAAGACGGCGGCGCTTCGTCCCTAAAGTCCTCCCCCTATTTTTTCTAGGTCAAAATGACTTATATACCAGAAGAGAGGTACCAGAGGTGGGCCGAGGAGGGAACAACCCACCAGGGCGTGCCTGGGTTCCCTGGCGTGCCCAGGTTGGTTGTGCCCACCTGGTGGGCCCCCTTTGGTACTTACTGGCTCCAACATTTCTTATATATTCCATAAAATTCCCCGTAAAGTTTCAGCTCATTTGGAGTTGTGCAGAATAGGCATAGCTTTTTCAGGTCTAGAATTCCAGCTGCCAGTATTCTCCCTCTTTGTGTGTACCTTGCATATTATGAGAGAAAGGCATTAGAAATACTCCAAAAAGCATTATTATACATAAAAACAATATAAATAACAGTGGGTAAACATGACGCAAAATGGGCGTATCAGCCGTCGCCCCACCCTCCCCTGAACCGCCTGCCATCGCCATGCTCCCCCACCCCCGCCATCCGTTTAACCCCGGGCATGATAATTTTTTCCGGTGAATTGCATTCCACAACCAACACTCATAAGATAGATCATGGGCACCCTGCCACCCTAATATAGATACTGGGGTAGCTTCTCTACCGTCTTCTTCCTTCGCTATGTCAAACTTCTTTCACAAATTGACTGACCCAAAGTATACTACTAGTACGTATTAAGTACAGTAGGAACGCGAGGATACAAGTAGTAGTACCAACTACAAGAAGAACAGTAGTAAGACATACTAGTACTACTGTACATACTACAGAGTTCAAATAATGAGAAAGAACATAACATAGTTCTGCTGGGGGCTCAGCAGAACACACCCCTAAAATAAAACTAAGCAACTAGTCCGCTTGACACTGCAGTAGAACCAGCATGAGCAACAACACTGCCACCTTACTCGGAGTCCGAGTCCACGTCCTCGACTTTGTCCTCGTCCCTCTTCCTCTTCCTCTTCGCTGACACTTCTTTGCTTGAACCAGGCACTGGGCTCTGCTTCTTTATCCTACCCTTGTAGATATTTAAACAAAGGGAGGCATTCATTGCTACGTACATGATGTGATATTCATCTATTGTCTTCGACTCCCATGCATGATGAAACTCCGGGTGAGGTTTCTTCAGTTGAGCGTACGAAGGATCAATAATGGCTGCTGCCAGGGTCGGCATTGAAGGCTGAGAGGAGGGCAGCAGGCTTTCCTTGTAGAGATCGAAGGGCTGGCCTACAACGAGGCCTATCCAACCCAGGACTCTCCTGCCATTCATAAAGTCTACAATAATGAATTTCACTCTTTTGTCCTTGAGGAAGAACTCAAAATCCTGGCACCTAACATTGGCATGGCACATGTGGTAGACCAAGCACACGTTATGTACGCAAACCTGGATCACGGCGGGTTTCTTCATCTCTACGACCTTTAGAAGCTTCTCCCTTTCCAGGACTATGGTGTACTCAACATCTAGCCCAACGACCCACTCATCCTTTGAACTTTTGAACATGTGTAGGAAGAAACCAAGGCATGCTTCCACCGTCGCGGATCTATGGGTGTAGATGACGATGAAATCATCACCGATGATGGTTCTAACCTTGTACTCACCGCCGATCATGGAGATTTGTGAGGCCATGGATTTTGGAGGCGGGTTAGGAGAAGTGGAACTGATGTAATGTGAAAGGACGAGACGACTGGGAGCGAACTATTGTAAGGTAGAAGACAGGGATGAGTAGGGCGTGCGAACGGCGTGGGGTGGTGGCTTGCCCGGTGGATAAACGGTTGCATGCCCCCAAAGAGTTCTCGAGTACTATGCAGGACCCACTAGATGTCATGTCTACTAGACCCATATCATAGGCCTGACGGTATAGCTTCTGTGTGTTCGCACACTATGCCGGCGCGTGCATGTAACTTCACTTAATTTTGTCAACCGTCGCGCCTCCCACGACCGTCGCCTCCCTCACACGGTCGTGCTACTTCTTGAGCTTGCGTTAGTTTTTCCCTTGAAGAGGAAAGGGTGATGCAACACAGTAGAGATAAGTATTTCCCTCAGTTAAGAACCAAGGTATCAATCTAGTAGGAGAAAAACGCGCAAATCACCAATAACTGCATAAACAATCAAACACTTGCACCCAACGCGATGAAGGGGTTGTCAATCCCTTCAAAGTCACTTGCAAAGGTGAGACTGATAGAGATAGATAAATAAAAGATAAAATATTTTTGGGTTTTTAGGTTTATAGATCTGAAAATAAAAATTGCAAAATAGTAGATCGGAAGCTAATATGACGGAAAATAGACCCGGGGGCCATAGGTTTCACTAGAGGCTTCTCTCTTGAAGGCAAATAATTTTGTGGGTGAACAAATTACTGTCGAGCAATTGATAGAAAAGTGCAAAGTTATGATGATATCCAAGGCAATGATTATGAAATATAGGCATCACGTCCGTATCAAGTAGACCGACTCCTGCCTACATCTACTACTATTACTCCACACATCGACCGACTCCTACCTGCATCTAGAGTATTAAGTTCATAAAGAACAGTGTAACGCTTTAAGTAAGAAGACATGATGTAGAGGAATAAACTCAAGCAATATGATGTAAGCCCCATCTTTATATCCTCGATGGCAATACAATACGTGCCTCGCTACCCCTACTTTGTCACTGGGTGAGGACACCTTAAGATTGAACCCAAAGCTAAGCACCTCTCCCATTGCAAGAAAAACCAATCTAGTTGGCCAAACCGAACCGATAATTCAAAGAGAAAAACAAAGATATCAAATAATGCATATAAGAATTCAGAGAAGATTCAAATAATATTCATAGATAATCTGATCATAAATCCACAATTCATTGGATCTCGACAAACACACTACAAAATAAGATTACATCAAATAGATCTCCAAGAACATCGAGGAGAACATGGTATTGAGAATCAAAGAGAGAGAAGAAGCCATCTAGCTACTAGCTATAGACCCGTAGGTCTGTGGTAAACTACTCACGCTTCATCGGAAGGGTAATAGAGTTGATGTAGATGCCCTCCATGATCGAATCCCCCTCCGACAGGATGCCGGAAAAGGCCCCAAGATGGGATCTCACGGGAACGGAAGGCTGCGGCGGTGGAAAAGTGTTTTCGTGGATGCTTGTGGTGGTTCTGGAATATATGTGAATATATAGGAGGAAGATCTAGGTCAGGGGATCACCGAGGGGCCCACAAGGTAGGGGGCACGCCCTACCCCCTGGGCGCGCCCTCCACCCTTGCCGCCGCCTCATGGCTCTTCTGACTTGCACTCCAAGTCTCTCGGGTGTCTTCTTGTCCAAGAAAAGTCATCGTGAAGTTTTATTTTGTTTGGACTCTGTTTGGTATTCCTTTTCTGCGAAGCTCAAAAACAAGGAAAAAAACAAAAATTGGCACTGGCACTGGGCTCTAGGTTAATAGGTTAGTCCCAAAATTAATATAAAATAGCATATTAATGCATATAAAACATCCAAAACAGATAATATAATAGCATGGAACAATAAAAAATTATACATACATTGGAGACGTATCAAGCATTCCCAAGCTTAATTCCTGCTCGTCCTCGAGTAGGTAAATGATAAAAACAGAATTTTTGATGTGGAATGCTACCTAACATATTTATCCATGTAATTTTCTTCATTGTGGCATGAATGTTCAGATCCATAAGATTCAAAACAAAAGTTTAATATTGACATAAAAATGATAATACATCAAGCATACTAATAAGGCAATCATGTCTTCTCAAAATAACATAGCCAAAGAAAGCTATCCCTACAAAATCATATAGTCTGGCTATGCTCCATATTCATCACACAAAATATGCAAATCATGCACAACCCCGATGACACACCAAATAATTGCTACTTTTCCAAACTCTTTTGCCCTTGTTTTGGGCTCTAATTTGCATGATTTGAATGGAACTAACCTAGACTGATGTTGTTTTCAGTAGAGTTGCCTTGGTGTTATTTTTGTGCAGAAATAAAAGTTCTTGGAATGACCTGAAAATCCACAGAGAATATTTTTGGAATATATAAAAAATATTGGCAAAAGAATCAACCAGAGGGGACCCACCTACTGTCCACAAGGGTGGAGGGCGCGTCCACCCCACTAGGGCGTGCCTCCCTGCCTTGTGGGTCCCCTGGACCCCCACTAACCTCAACTCCAACTCCATATATTCACGTCCAGGGAGAAAAAAAAATCAGAGAGAAGGATTCATCATGTTTTACGATACGGAGCCGCGACCACATCTTGTTCTTCATCAGGAGGGCAGACCTGGAGTCCGTTCGGGGCTCTGGAGAGGGAAAATCGTCACCATCATTATCACTAACCTTCCTCCATCACCAATTTCATGATGCTCACCGCCATGCGTGAGTAATTCCATCGTAGGCTTGCTAGACAGTGATGGGTTGGATGAGATTTATCATGTAATTGAGTTAGTTTTGTTAGGGTTTGATCCCTAGTGTCCACTATGTTCTGAGATTGATGTTGTTATGACTTTGCTATGCTTAATGCTTGTCACTAGGGCCCGAGTGCCATGATTTCAGATCTGAACCTATTATGTTTTCACGAATATATTTGTGTTCTTGATTCGATCTTGCAAGTTGTAGACACCTATTATGAGTTATGATCCGCATACCCCAAGGTGACAATAATTGGGATTCTTTCGGGTGATTACTGTAGTCTGAGGAGTTCATGTATTCACTAAATACTAATGCTTTGTTCCGGTTCTCTATTAAAAGGAGGCCTTAATATCCCTTAGTTTCCATTAGGACCCCGCTGCCATGGGAGGGTAGGACAAAAGATGTCATGCAAGTTCTTTTCCATAAGCACGTATGACTATATTCGGAATACATGCCGACATTATATTGATGAATTGCAGCTAGTTCTATGTCACCCTAGGTTATAACTGTTGCATGATGAATGCCATCCGACATAATTATCCCTCATTCATCCATTGCCTACGAGCTTTTCACATATAGATCTTTGCTATGTTACTTTGTCGTTGCCACTGTTACGATTACTACAAAACTGCTATTGTTACTTTTATAACCGTTACCATTACTTCCATACTACTTTGCTACTAAATACTTTGCTACAGATATTAAGTCTTTCAGGTGTGGTTGAATTGACAACTCAGCTGCTAATACTTGAGAATATTCTTTGGCTCCCCTTGTGTCGAATCAATAAATTTGGGTTGAATACTCTACCCTCGAAAACTGTTGCGATCCCCTATACTTGTGGGTTATCAGTACCGCCTAAGCGGTAGTATCGTGAACTGAACGGTACTACCACCTGGGTATTGCAAAAGGGCCCAGGCAAAACAGATGGATGCAAGAAGGCCAAGACTGCCATAACTTCTGCAAATGAACTCTGATTTCGACAAACTCAAACTTGATGGAAATCTTCAGAAGTGGCAAGAGAGATATGCCAATGATATAGAGGTATGAAACCTCCGTTAGTGAAGAACCAACAAAAACTCCAGCATAAAAAATACAACAGATGATGCATACAAAATCCATTTTCGATGAACTCGAGCTTGTCAGGAAGATGACCACAAGCTCCAAAACTCACATAGAGAAAAGCCAAACAAGAACCAAGAAAGATGATGCCAAGGGTGCAATGGTTTGAGATCTCTACGAACGATTCGATCAAGCTACTCACTCGAGAGCCTCCTCAATAATATGACAATCGAACCTATAA
Organism: Triticum aestivum; assembly: GCF_018294505.1. Classification (NCBI taxonomy): domain Eukaryota; kingdom Viridiplantae; phylum Streptophyta; class Magnoliopsida; order Poales; family Poaceae; genus Triticum; species Triticum aestivum. The sequence continues at coordinate 415,755,609 of NC_057798.1, forward strand.
TCCGTCTCCCAACTAACACCATGTCACCATGAGACCGGTAAAATAGAAAACCTACCAAGGACAAACCTTTGCCTTGCACATAATGCACTTGAGCTAGATGATGACGATCTTGATCTCCTCAAGTTGGACCACCTTTCTTGATAGCGTTGAATCGATGAAGACTAGTAGATTGCTCCCCCATACACTACAAAAAAATACACTTCCGTGATGATACATGTTTGTCACAGTAGGTCGCGTTTTTTGTCATGCATGTACATCCATGACGATTTTATGACAAAATCAAGATAGTCATACATGTGCTATCGTAGAAGAGTTCCATGACATTACCAAAATTATCATCATGGAAGTGTGATACGTCTCCAACGTATCTATAATTTTTGATTGTTCCATGCTATTATATTACCTGTTTTGGATGCTTATGGGCTTTATTCTACATATTTTTATCATTTTTGGGACTAACCTACTAACCGGTGGCCCAGCCCATATTCCTTTTTTTTTTTGCCTATTTCAGTATTTCGAAGAAAAGGAATATCAAACGGAGTCCAAACGGAATGAAACCTTCGGGAGCGTTATTTTTGGAACAAATCTGATCCGGAGAGCCTGGAGTGCAAGTCAAGAAAGCTCCGAGGGCCCCACGAGATAGGAGGGTGCGCCCACCCCCCTGTAGGGCGTGCCCCCTGTCTCGTGGGCCCCTCGGGCGTCCACCGACGTACTTCTTCCTCCTATATATACCTATGGACCCCGAAAACATCCAGGGGCACCACGAAACACAATTTCCACCACCGTAACCTTCTGTATCCGCGAGATCCCATCTTGGAGCCTTCGCCGGCACTCTGCCGGAGGGGGAATCGACCATAGAGGGCCTCTACATCAACATCCTTGCCCCTCCTATGAGTTGTGAGTAGTTTACCTCAGACCTAAGGGTCCATAGTTAGTAGCTAGATGGCTTCTTCTCTCTTTTTGGATCTCAATACAATGATCTCCCCCTCTCTTGTGGAGATCTATTCGATGTAATCTCTTTTTGCGGTGTGTTTGTCAAGATCCGATGAATTGTGAGTTTATGTTCATATTTATCTATGGTTATTAATTGAATCTTCTCTGAATTCTTTTATGTATGATTGAGTTATCTTTGCAAGTCTCTTTGAATTATCGGTTTGGTTTGGCCTACTAAATTGATCTTTCTTGCCATGGGAGAAGTGCTTAGCTTTGGGTTCAATCTTGCGGTGTCCTTACCTAGTGACAGAAAGGGTTGCAAGACACGTATTGTACTGTTGCCATCGAGGATAACAAGATGGGGTTTATATCATATTGCATGAGTTTATCCCTCTACATCATATCATCTTGCTTAATGCGTTACTCCGTTCTTATGAACTTAATACTCTAGATGCATGCTGGATAGCGGTCGATGTGTGGAGTAATAGTAGTAGATGCAGGCAGGAGTCGGTCTACTTGTTTTGGATGTGATGCCTATATACATGATCATGCCTAGATAACATCATAATTATTCGCTTTTCTATCAATTGCTTGACAGTAATTTGTTCACCCACCGTAATACTTATGCTCTCGAGAGAAGCCTCTAGTGAAACCTATGCCCCCCGGGTCTATCCCTTATCATATTTGCTTTCAATCTACTTTTATTTGCATCTTTACTTTCTTGCATCTATATTATAAAATACCAAAAATATATCTATCTTATCATACTATCTTTATTAGATCTCACTTTCGCAAGTGGCCGTGAAGGAATTGACAACCCCTTTATTGCGTTGGTTGCGAGTTCTCAGTTTGTTTGTGTAGGTGCATGGGACTTTTGAGGAGCCTCCTACTGGATTGATACCTTGGTTCTCAAAAACTGAGGGAAATACTTATGCTACACTTGCTGCATCACCCTCTCCTCTTCGGGGAAAACCAACGCTAGCTCAAGACGTAGCAAGAAGGATTTCTGGCGCCGTTGTCGGGGAGGTCTTAGCTCAAGTCAAGACATACCAAGTACCCATCACAAACCCGTCTCCCTCGCATTTACATTATTTGCCATTTGCCTCTCGTTTTCCTCTCCCCCACTTCACCGTTGCCGTTTTATTCGCCCTCTCTTTCCCAATCTCCTCCTCTCTTTTCACTCGCCTTTTTCTCGTTTGCCTTTTTGTTTGCTCATGTGTTAGTTTGTTCACCTTGTCACTATGACTAGTCTCTTATCTTCTCCGTTATCTCCCGAGAGTGAAGTTTTAAATTTTAAGCAAAGGGAGGGAGAAAATCTAAAAGACGCTTGGTATAGAATTTGCAATGCTCAAAATAGATCTACCAGGAAGCAATCTACTTCAGTTCTTGTTCGTAATTTTTATGTAGGTGCTAATCCTTGGTTTAGATATATCCTTGATACCATTACCGGAGGGAATTTCTTGGGTAGCCATACTTTTGATTCTTACAATGCTTTAATAGATTTATTTGGCTCACCACCTCCTTTGATTAATGGAACTATGTTAACTTTGGAGCATGTTATGCAAAGACTTGAAATTATTGAGAATAAAGTTGCTACCATTGAATCAATTGAAAATCTTGATAAAAATATCCACAATCAAATTACCCAATATGGATCTAAGGTAGGAACGACTTTGAAAAATATTAAAGAAAAAGAACCCATAGTTAACGAGAGAATAAATCTAGATTCCACAAGAATTAAACTTGAGGGTATCATTACCAATTTGGGAACCGCTTTTTCTTCCATTCAAAACACTCCAAGTTCGTCTACTAAAAAACCTAAGCTTACTTATGTTCCTAAGAGTAAGGATGAATCATCTAGTAAGGAAACTGCGGATCTTAAACTATAAGTGTTCATCCCAATCTTTTTGCCATCATTAAGGAACCATTTGCTATGAATGAATTTTTCGATCTTGTGCCTAAGAGTTTGATAATTACTAGAAAGAAAGAAATTTCTAAGAAAGATAGATGCCTCATTGAAGAATTGCCCACCAAAGATGGCACTCGTTAGATCTATCATTGCTTTTATGCCTAGCTAGGGGCGTTAAACGATAGCGCTAGTTGGGAGGCAACCCAACTTTCTTTATGTTCTTTGTTTTTGTTCATGTTTAGTGTTAAATTTTGTTTCTACTTTCTGTTTAGATGTGTTTTTATCTTTTGTTTAGTGTTTGTGCCAAGTAGAACCTATAGGATAAACTATGATGATGGTGGATTTGATTCTGCTGAAAAACAGAAACTTTGTGCTCACGAGAAAAAATTCAATAAATCACAGAAACGAGATTTTGCGTTGATTCTTTTTGCTGCTGATCAACAAACAAATTTTTCATTACTTCCTATTTTGGTAGGATTTTTAGAGTTCCAGAAGTTTGCGTTAGTTACATATTGCTACATACTGTTCTGTTTTTGACAGATTCTGTTTTTCGTGTGTTGTTTGCTTATTTCCATGCATCTATGGCTAATAAATTAGTTTATAAACCATAAGGAAGTTGGAATACAGTAGGTTTAACACCAAAATAAATAAAGAATGAGTTCATTGAAGTACCTTATGTGATGGTTTTGTTTTCTTTCACTAACGGAGCTTATAAGATTTCCTGTTGAGTTTTGTGTTGTGAAGTTTTCAAGTTTTGGGTAAAGCTTTTATGGACTATGGCATAAAGAGTGGCAAGAGCCTAAGCTTGGGGATGCTTATGGCACCCCAAGATATTCAAGAATAGCCAAAAGCCTAAGCTTGGGGATGCCCCGGGAAGGCATCCCCTCTTTCGTCTTTGTTCATTGGTAACTTTACTTGGAGCTATATTTTTATTCACTACATGATATGTGTTTTGCTTGGAGCGTCGTGTATTATATTGGTCTTTGCTTGTTAGTTTACCACAATCATCCTTGCTGTAACACACCTTTTTGGAGAAGCCTATTTGATTGGAATTTTCTAGAATACTCTATGTGCTTCACTTATATCTTTTTAGCTTGATAGTTTTTGCTCTAGTGCTTCACTTATATCTTTTAGAGCATGATGGTGGATTAATTTTATAGAAATTTCTAGTCTCTCATGCTTCACTTATATTATTTTGAGAGTCTCTTAGAACAGCATGGTATTTTCTATGGTTTTAATTTGGTCCTAGAATGATGAGCATCCAAGTTGGGTATAATAAAAACTATCATAGAAAGTGAATTGGATGCTATGATCAATTTGATGCGTGATAATTGTTTTGAGATATGGAGGTAGTAATATTAAAGTCATGCTAGTTGGGTGATTATGGATTTAAAGAATGCTTGTGTTGAAGTTTGTGATTCCCGTAGCATGCACGTATGGTGAACCGCTTTGTGATGAAGTTGGAGCACAATTTTAGTTATTGATTGTCTTCCTTATGAGTGGCAGTCGGGGACGAGCGATGGTCTTTTCCTACCAATCTATCCCCCTAGGAGCATGCGTGTAGTGCTTTGGTTTTTGATGACTTCTAAATTTTTACAACAAGTATATGAGTTCTTTTGATTAATGTTGAGTCCATGGATTATACTCACTCCTTTCACCCCTCCATTATTGCTAGCCTTTCTTGTATCGTGCAACTTTCGCCGGTACCATACACCCACCATACTCCTTCCTCAAAACAGCCACCATACCTACCTATTATGGCATTTCCATAGCCATTCCGAGATATATTGCCATGCAACTTTCCACCGTTTTGTTCATATGACACACATTACTTTTGTCATATTGCTCTTTGCATGAACATGTAGTTGACATTGTATTTGTGGCAAAGCCACCTTTCATAATTCTTTCATACATGTCACTCTTGATTCATTGCATATCCTAGTATACCACCGGAGGCATTCATATAGAGTCATATTTTGTTCTAAGTATCGAGTTATAATTGTTGAGTTGTAAAAAAAATAAAAGTGTGATGATCATCATTATTAGAGCATTGTCCCAGTGAGGAAAGGATGATAGAGACTATGATTCCCCCATAAGTCGGGATGAGACTCCGGACGAAAAAAGGGAAAGGCCCAAATAAAAAAATGAGAGAAAAAGAGAGAAGGGACAATACTACTATCCTTTTACCACACTTGTGCTTCAAAGTAGCACCATGATCTTCATGATAGAGAGTCTCATATGTTGTCACTTTCATTTACTAGTCGGAATTTTTCATTATAGAACTTGGCTTGTATATTCCAATGATGGTCTTCCTCAAAATGCCCTAGGTCTTCATGAGCAAGCAAGTTGGATGCACCCCACTAGTTTTCTTTTGTTGAGCTTTCATATATTTATAGCTCTAGTGCATCTGTTGCATGGCAATCCCTACTCACTCACATTGATATCTATTAATGGGCATCTCCATAGCCCGTTGATATGCCTAGTTGATGTGAGACTATCTTCTCCTTTTTGTCTTCTCCACAACCACCGTTCTATTCCACATATAGTGCTATGTCCATGGATCACGCTCATGTATTGCGTGAAAGTTGAAAAAGTTTGAGATCATTAAAGTATGAAACAATTGCTTGGCTCGTTATCGGGGTTGTGCATGATTAAACACTTTGTCTGATGAAGATAGAGCTTAGCCAGACTATATGATTTTGTAGGGTTAACTTTCTTTTGGCCATGCTATTTTGAGAAGACATGATTACTTGCTTAGTATGCTTGAAGTATTTCTATTTATTATGTCAATATGAACATTTATTTTGTATTACTTGGATCTGAACATTCATGCCACAATGAAAGAAAATTACATTATGAATTATGTTAGGTAGCATTCCACATCAAAAAAAATCTTTTTATCATTTACCTACTCGAGGACGAGCATGAATTAAGCTTGGGGATGCTTGATACGTCTCCAACGTATCTATAATTTTTGATTGTTCCATGCTATTATATTACCTGTTTTGGATGCTTATGGGCTTTATTCTACATATTTATATCATTTTCGGGACTAACCTACTAACCGGAGGCCCAGCCCATATTGCTGTTTTTTTGCCTACTTCAGTATTTCGAAGAAAAGGAATATCAAACGGAGTCCAAACGGAATGAAACCTTTGGGAGCGTTATTTTTGGAACAAATCTCATCCGGAGAGCCTGGAGTGCAAGTCAAGAAAGCTCCGAGGGCCCCACGAGATAGGAGGGCGCTCCCCCTGTAGGGCGTGCCCCCCTGTCTCGTGGGCCCCTCGGGCATCCACCGACGTACTTCTTCCTCCTATATATACCTACGGACCCCGAAAACATCTAGGGGCACCACGAAACACAATTTCCACCACCGTAACCTTCTCTATCCGCGAGATCCCATCTTGGAGCCTTCGCCGGCACTCTGCCGGAGGGGGAATCGACCACGGAGGGCCTCTACATCAACATCCTTGCCCCTCCTATGAGTCGTGAGTAGTTTACCTCAGACCTAAGGGTCCATAGTTATTAGCTAGATGACTTATTCTCTCTTTTTGGATCTCAATACAATGATCTCCCCCTCTCTTGTGGAGATCTATTTGATGTAATCTCTTTTTGCGGTGTGTTTGTCAAGATCCGATGAATTGTGAGTTTATGTTCAGATTTATCTATGGTTATTAATTGATTCTTCTCTGAATTCTTTTATGTATGATTGAGTTATCTTTGCAAGTCTCTTCGAATTATCGGTTTGGTTTGGCCTACTAGATTGATCTTTCTTGCCATGGGAGAAGTGCTTAGCTTTGGGTTCAATCTTACGGTGTCCTTACCCAGTGACATAAAAGGTTGCAAGACACGTACTGTATTGTTGCCATCGAGGATAACAAGATGGGGTTTATATCATATTGCATGAGTTTATCCCTCTACATCATATCATCTTGCTTAATGCGTTACTCCATTCTTATGAACTTAATACTCTAGATGCATGCTGGATAGCGGTCGATGTGTGGAGTAATAGTAGTAGATGCAGGCAGGAGTCGGTCTACTTGTTTTGGATGTGATGCCTATATACATGATCATGCCTAGATAACGTCATAACTATTCGCTTTTCTATCAATTGCTTGACAGTTATTTGTTCACCCACCATAATACTTATGCTCTCGAGAGAAGCCTCTAGTGAAACCTATGGCCCCCGAGTCTATCTCTTATCATATTTGCTTTCAATCTACTTTTATTTGCATCTTTACTTTCTTGCATCTATATTATAAAATACCAAAAATATATCTATCTTATCATACTATCTTTATTAGATCTCACTTTCGCAAGTGGCTGTGAAGGATTGACAACCCCTTTATTGCGTTGGTTGCGAGTTCTCAGTTTGTTTGTGTAGGTGCGTGGGACTTTTGAGGAGCCTCCTACTGGATTGATACCTTGGTTCTAAAAAACTGAGGGAAATACTTATGCTACACTTGCTGCATCACCCTCTCCTCTTCGGGGAAAACCATTGCTAGCTCAAGACGTAGCAAAGTGTCCACTTCCATGACGATAAATCACGCATCATAGAAGTGCTTTCGTCAAGGGTGACCGACATGTGGCATCTACCGTAACAGGACGCCGTTAAGCGCCGTTAAGCTATCGGGTCCGGTTTTGGATCCGATAACCCGCTAACAGCCACGACCAATGCCGATTTTCCACGTGTAAATTTCTCATTGGCTGACGGAACCACGCGTCAGCTCCGCGTTGGCACAGGTGTCACTCATCCAATGGTCGAGATGGGCCTATGATATGTTGACACATGGACGGTCCCAAAAGTGGCCCATAAAGTTTAAATGGGTCGGCCCAACTAAAGGCCCACAAGATTTAGCGGGCCATAATGGGCCGGCCCAGCTAAAGGCCAACAAGATTTTGCTGACCATAATGGGCCGGCCCAGCTAAAGGCCCACAAGATTTAGCGGACCACAATGGGCCATCCCAGCTAAAGGCCCACAAGATTTTGTAGACCATAATGGGCCGATGCAGCTAATGGCCCAACAATCTCAGTTAAGGCCCGTACGGCTAGTGTCAAATCGGCCCGTCAACGGCCTGTCCTAAACTTGTCATCATAGAGGCCCATGGCCACTTCTGGTCCGTTAACAGTCCGCTAAGTATTTGGGCCGAATTACCGTCTGGTGTATTTCCGGCGTGTTAAAGGTCCTGCTTCATTTGGGCCCATTTACAGGCCATTCAAACTTCCGACCCATAAACGACCGTGAAGGATTTGGGTCATATTCGGCCATGTCTGACATTCGTCCTGTTAGAGGCCCACTATAGATTTGGGCCACTTTCGGCCTGTTGTGATTTTCGGCCTGTTAACGTCGGATGAAATCCATGGGCCATATGTGGCCCAACGTCACATCGGGCCCATTAACGGCCCATATAAAAATGACGATAATCTAGCCCAGCCAAACTTTCGGCCTATTAAAGGCTCGGGTATTAGGTCGGCGCATTTACGGCCCGTCCGAATTTCGGCCTATGAAAGATTTGCATCGTAAATGGGCCACCATTTCAGCCTGCTAAGACTAGTGGGTTATTTGGCAAATCAGGGGCCAATCTCACTTTCGGCCTATTAAAGGCCCATGTTTTTTATGGGCTCGATATATTTACTCCTGTAAATGGATTATTGTTACTGAGGGCCCAAATTATGTTTAGGCCTGTTAAAGGCCCACTATGGGCACATGCCTACCAGAAAAATATGAAAGCTTATGCTGATTTAGGCCCAGATATTTTTAATGGGCTACATGCAAATTTCGGCCCATAATCGTTTTTAGTCCAATTGGAATGGGCCCGACGAATGTTGGCATGTTGGGCTCCTACGAAGCTTTCGACTGAATACATTACTAAGATAAACCTACACTATACAAAAATAGCGTCGTAATTACTGCAGCCTTTGGTAGCATCATAAATGTTGTATCACAACAAAATAAATTCCAACCATACAACAAAAGGCCTGTGGGCATAAAGTTTACAGTCCTTGCAGATAAAAGCACCATCAGATGTATAGAAGCACAGTCATTTGACCTGAGTGCTAATGTTTCACGCTATAGAATCTGATGGAGCAGCACGATCTTAACCTTTTTCCGCCATTGCTCTTGAACAACGAAGCGAATGTCTGATAGTCTGGTTTCAAAACCATTCATATCTTGACGACATTTGTCAACCACTATTCTTGTTTCCGAAACGACGTCCATTAGGGATTGGACTTGTGTCTAGAGCACAAATATATCACTCTGTCTAGCAGGAAGATTTTGTTCAGTAGGCATTTGGATGAGGTTACCTTGACAACCAACCTAGGATTACGCAAGAAGGTGCTTTTTGCACTGTTAGTGGAGAGATACTGACGCACTGCAGCAAGAGGTGACATTGTGCCTGTGGTAGCCTCGTCACCTTCAGGTGGTTGTGGCTGTTCAATCATTTGTTCCATAGCTTCCTGAAAGTTTGAACTTGTAGATTAGTGTACCAGATAAGTTACTAATGACACAAAAACAAACAAAGTAGGTTACACGTTTATACATAACTTATTTTGGTGAACTATTGTAATACATTAGCATGTATTGTAGTGCCAACTACATAATAAAATCACTTTCGGAACATATGTCCATGTAGCATGCATATTGTATTGTCTATTTCCTCACATTCGTTGACATCTAAGGATAAAGAGACATGGTTTAAAGTAGGATGAACATAGTATGACATCATTCATATCATGGGCAAACAGATATAAAACAAACATGCTATTTTATCATTGTGTGCGCACGTGAACATAACAACTAGATTATAGATCAAGACCAAAATAATATCATTCATCTCTTTTAAACCATCTAAGGTGAAATGATACGTTAAGACAATTGTGTATAAAAGTGAACAGAGTAACTGACATTGGCTGCAAACCAAGTAGTTAAATGAACACATCACAGTACCAGTCAGTTCAAAGGCAGGAGGAGTAAGGACTTACAACAACGGCTTGAACTGGTGTGATCATGCCCTTCATCTTGCTGGTGTGGCAATCCTTGAAGATTTGCACTGCATTTGGTTTAGGTTCTTTTTGGTCTGCACAGGCTTTCCTCTGTATTTGGAACAAGTCAATATAGATATGATAATATGGCACAGAAAAAATAAGGAAGTAGCAGCTATTTACAAGAGCCTCGCAGTGTGCAATATAGCTACGAGATCCTTTTGTCTGTTGGAATTTCACTTTAGAACAGTTGGTCTTGTTCTTCAAACAGTTAGCCTAGAAGAAGATACACTTGTAAGGAACATACATAAATACAAGTTCAATATGTGGTCTGATCAAATACATATAGCCTACCTGATACTTTGGATCAGACCAGTGTTTAACGAGGGTTGTCCAGTCTTCATCTGTAATATATTCCACTGGAGATGTTTGGGCGATTTCATTGTTAGCCTTGCCTTCAAAGTGAGATTTCCTAAGGTGGTACCAATACTGTCGCAGAGCAGACTGAAAAACATGAGTGCATGCTTGTTTAGTTGCATCATCTTTCGGATCCAACGTGAACCACATCTATTGAAAAAAGAATGTGAGTCTTATTAGGAGGAATCTAGAAAGTATGGGACAGAGCAAGACAATATTACTAATTGCGATGAATAACATTACTTACGGATAAATGGTCAAGGAAGGTGTTAAACTGGGTATTGTATTTCTCATTCCTGTACTGAATCCACGTTGGGAGGATACGTGCAAGACACCTAACGGCAACGGCTACCTCTAATACTAACTTGGCTGACTCTGTAGCATCACGTGGCCTTTTCAAACCTGCCTCAAAATGGATCTCCATTCTTCCTCCTTTAGATTTTGTTAATCTGTCAAGCATTATCCCCGATGTCTATTTCTGCTTGCGCCGTGGTGCTACTTCAACAATGAATATGGAAAGTGTTAGTGTACATCAAACTGTGAGAGTACATATAAAGGAGCATGCAACTGCAACTTGACTCGGTCAGGTACCGTCTTGGTGTTGATGCTCATGAGGTTCATATGATCTTGCCAAGTCCTGTTGTGTCAGCAGTGCTTCGGAAGTAGTGTTAGGTGTGAAGGCAGCTTGGGAACTGGCCAGTTCCGGAGCAAACGAACGAGTAACTCGTTGAGATGCTTGTATAGTTGAAGCGGATGCTGCAGCTGGTGGAGCGGGTGATACTGTGTTTGTAGATTTAGCCGGTGGACTTGGACCTTCTACTGCACTATAAGTACTAGGAGAATCTCGACGGCAGATCCTTTTCCGTTTCACCCGACGAGTAACACCACTCCCTACTATATTATTTTCCTTGCTCTTTTTTGACTTTGCCATCTCAAGCCGTACCCATAACACAAAAGAATAAAATCGCTCTTCAGAACTCATTGATGCATGATATAGACAAGCAATACTTTGATGTAAGACAACCGTATGAGGATGGAATATGTAAGAAAAACAGGACGGCATGACATATTCACAGCTACGATGTGTAAACTAAGCAGAAGGATTTTCAAGAAAATAGAAGTAATGAAAGCTAGACACCATATGAAAGATGCAACCAATATTACTCTGCCAAGTTAAAGTGTCTTGTTATAAGTGGCAATTCGAAAAATTACAAGTTGTACAACGTAAAAATCAATGCAAGATGCAACCACTATCAAATTGCCATGTTAAAAGCGTCCAATCATGAGTGACTGATGTGGGATACACAACAGCAATACTTTGATGTAAGAACATGGTATGATAGATAGATGCAGTGTATTCTAGACATAGAAAGCCATGTCATATGCACATGTATAATGTATAAACTCAGCAGATGCAATTTAATCAAAATAGAAGAAATACATGCTAGACAACATATGCAACATGAAACCAATTATCACACTGTCAACTTAGAGCAAGCACCTGCGATGGTCGAGTACGGGATATGAACTCATCATGTAGACTTGGGACATCAACTTCATTAGCAGTACCAGTGGCAAATCTAGAGAGTCTCTATTTGCGTCGGTGCGGAGAACCACCAACATCCCCTAACTTACTCTTTTCCTTCCTATTTTCTGATATTGCCTTATGAATTCAAAACCACAAGAAGATGAATAAAATTAGCTCTGCATAACTGGTTGATGCATGATATAGACGAACACTACTTTGATGTAAGGCAAGTGCAGGATAGGAGGATGGAAAATATACAAAAATAGACAGCATTTGATATTCACACGTACGATAGGAGGATGGAATATGTATGAAAAAACAGTAAGCGGAAGGCATTTCAACAAAATTAGAAGAAATGAAAGTTAGGCACCATATGAACATGCAACCAATATCACTATATCAGGTAAAAAGTGTCTCATCGTAAGTGGCATTTCTAGAAATTAGAAGCAGTACAAGCTAGAAGACAATGCAAGATGCAACCTACATCACAGTCCCAAGTTAAATGTGTCTTATGGGTAAGTGATCGTTGCAGGTATAAGTTGTAAGCTACGCAGATGCAATTCAACATAATCAGAAGCAATACAAACTAGACATCATATGGAAAGCGCAACCACATATAACAGTTCCAAGTTAGAGCAATCACCTGTGATGGTGGAGTAGGGAGATGTGCTCATCATGTACACGTATGTTCTAGAAACAGGAACACGTGTCATATTCACAGGCATTATGTGTAAAGTAAGCAGATGCAATTCAACAAAGTTAGAAGCAATACAAGCTAGACATCATACGCAACATGCAACCACATATAATAGTGCCAAGTTAGAGCAAGCACCTGTGATGGTGGAGTAGGGGAGATGTGCTCATCATCTACACATCTAGGTTGACTGTCCATCCTTGTGTTGTCTTGTGAATGTTGTTGGGAGGATGGCGGAGTAGAATCTTTAGAGACCCCCTATTTGAGTTGCTCTGAAGGACCACCATCATCCACTGCCGAACTAATTTCCTTGAGCTGTAATGATTTTGCATTGTGAATTCAAACTGATAAGAAAAAGGAATAAAATTCGCTCTTCAGAACTCATTCATGAATGATACTGACAAACACTACTCGGATGAAAGGCAAACACATGATGTGAGGATGGAATATGTATGAAAAACAGGATGGCGTGACATATTCACACCTATGATGTGGTAACTGAGTAGAAGGCATTTCAACAAACTAGAAGCACTGCAAGCTAGACACCATATGAAAGATGCAACCAATATCACTCTGCCAAGTTCAAACTGTATGGCGTTTCAACAAATTAGAAGCAGTGCATGCTAGAAATCATTTGCAAGACACAACCAATATCACAGTGGTGACTTAAAGGTGCCTTATCATAAGTGACTGATGCGGGATAGGCAAGAATAGTAGTCTGATGTAAGAACACCGCGTGATCAGATATAGTATGTTCTAGAAACACGAACACATGTCATATTCACATGCATTATGTGTAAAGTAAGCAGATGCAATTCAACAAAGTTAGAATCAATACAAGCTAGACATCATACGCAACATGCAAGCACGTATAATAGTTCCAAGTTAGAGCAAGCACCTGTGATGGTGGAGTAGGGGAGATGTGCTCATCATCTACACATCTGTGTTGATTGTCTAGCCTTGCGTTGTCTTGTGAATCTTGTTGGGAGGATGACGGAGTAGAATCTGTAGAGAACCTCCATTTCAGTTGCTTGGAAGGACCACCATCATCCATTGCCTTGCCAATTTCCTTCAGCTTTATGGATTTTGCATTGTGAGGTCAAACCGACAAGAAAAAGGAATATAATTCGCTCTTTAGTACTCATTCATGCATGATACTGACGAACACTACTCTGATGAAAGGCAAAGTCATGATACGAGGATGGAATATGTACGAAAAAATGGACGGCTTGACATATTCACACCTATGATGTGGTAACTAAGCAGAAGGCACTTCAACAAATTAGAAGCACTGCAAACTAGACATCATATGGAAGGTGCAATCAATATCACTCTGCCATGTTAAAATTGTCTCGTCGTAGGTGGCGTTCATCAAACTAGAAGCAATACATGCTAGAAATCATATTCAAGATGCAAACCAATATCACACTGCCAAGTTAAAGGTGTCCCATCATAAGTTACAGATGCATGATACGCAAGAAGAGTAGTTTCATGTAAGAACATGGTGTGATAGACAGATATAGTTTGTACCAAAAACAGGAAAGCATGTCATATTCACACGTATCATGTGTAAGCTAGGCAAATGCAGTTTACACTAATTAGGAGCAATACAAGCTAGACACCATATGCAACATGCAACCAGATATCACACTGCCAAGTTAGAGCAAGCACCTTGGATGGTGGAGTAGGGGAGCGGAGACTTGGACCTTGTAATGCACTATCAGTACAAGGAGAATCGGTACAGATGCTCTGTTTACATTGCTGCAGAGGACCACCATCATCGCCTTCCTTACCCTTTTCCTTCCTCTTTCTTGAATTTACCTTGTCAAGACAAACCCACAAGAAAAATAAATAAAATTTGCCCTTCAGAACTCATTGATGCATGATACTGACGAACACTACTTTCATGTAAGGCAGCCGCATGATAGAAGGATGGAATATGTATGAAAAACAGGACGACGTGACATATTGACATGTATGATGTATAAAGTGTAAACTAAGCACAAGGTGCTTGAACTTGTTAGAATCAATGCAAGCTAGAAACCATATGAAAGATGAAACCAACATCACTCTACCAAATTAAAAGGGTGCCCTAACAAATGTATTTGGCAAAATTAGAAGCAATACATGGCAACATGCTAGAAATAATATGCAATATGCAACGAATAAAGGTGGCTCATTGAAAGTGATTGATGCAGGATACAGACGAGAGGTAGTTTCATGTAAGAACAAGGTTAACACATAGATGTAGTGTGTACCAAAAATAGGAAGGCATGTCATATTCACAGGTATAATGTGTAAACTAAGCAGATGCAATTTACCCTAATTAGAAGCATTACAAGCTAGACATCGTATGCAACATGCAACTACATATCACACTGCGAAGTTAGAGCAAGCACCTGTGATGGTGGTGTAGGGGAAGTGCGGTCTTCAAGTATAGATCTACGTTCAATATCTTAATTTAGGCTTGCGAATTATTGAGAATCATGTGGAGAGGATGAAATTGCATTCTTTATAAGAGTAGCTCGTCTCATATTAACCCATAAGCGTTATTGTCTCATCATAAGCGATAGATGCAGGATACACAAGAACAGTAGTTTAATGTAACAACATGGTGTGATAGGCAGATGTAGTATGTACCAAAAACAGGAAGGCATGTCATATTCACATGTATAATGTGTAAGCTAAGGAGATGCAATTTAAAAAATTAGGAGCAATACAAGCTAGGCACCATATGCAACATGCAACCAGATATCACACTGCCATGTTAGAGCAAGCACCTTGGGTTGTGGAGTAGGGGAGATGAGATTTGGAACTAGCATTGTAGTACGAGTAGCAAGAGAATCTGCAAAGATCATCTGTTTCGGTTGATCGAGAGGACCACCATCATTCCGTGCCTTCGTCCTTTCAGATTTTGCTTTGTCAAGTAAACACACAAGAAAAAGGAATGAAATTTGCACTTCCAAATTCGTTGATGCATGATACTGACGAACACAACTTTTATGTATGGCAACCACATTGTAGGAGGATGGAATATGTATGAAAAACGCTAAGCAGAAGGCATTTCAACAAATTGGAAGCAATGCAATCTAGACACCATATGAAAGATCCAACCAAAATCACTCTACCAAGTTAGATGTGTCTCATTATAAGTGGCACTTCAACAAATTAGAGGCAATACATGTTTGAAATGATATGCAAGATTCAACCAATATTACATTGCCAACTTGAAGGTGTATCGTTAGAAGTGATTGATGAGGGATACACAAGAAAAGTAGTTTGAGTAAGAACATGGTTAATAGAAAGACGTAGTATGTACCAAAAACAGGAAGGCATGTCATATTCATAGGTATAATGTGTTAACTAAGCAGATGCAATTTACCCTAATTAGAAGCATTACAAGGTAGACACCATATGCAACATGCAACCACATATCACACTGCCAAGTAAGAGCAAGCACCTGCAATGGTGGTGTGGGGGAATTGCGGTCATCAACTAGAGAGCTATGTTGACTATCTTCATTTAGCCTTGCTGTTTCTTGAGAATCATGTGGGGAGGATGACACTGCACTCTTTAAACGAGTAGGGCGTCTCACAGTAACCCACTGGGGTGGCTGTCTCATCATAAGTGATTGAGGAGGGATACAAAAGAGCATTAGTTTGATGTACGAACATGGTTAATAGACATATGTAGTATGTATCAAAAATAGGAAGGCATGTCATTATCAAAGGTATAATGTGTAAAGTAAGCAGATGCAATTTAACCAAATTGGAGGCAATACAAGCTAGACACCATATGCAACATGCAACCACATTTGACAGCGCGAAGTTAAAGCAAGCACCTGGGATGGTTGTGTGTGGCAATTGAGATCATCAACTGCAGAGCTACGTTTACTGTCTCCAACTGCTGACACTGCACCCTTTAGAGCACTGAAATGCTTAGTGCTTATCTTCGAATTACACTGGAGCGACTTCTGTCTTTTCTTTTCTGCATTCATCAACACTGCGTCAGAGTCTGAAATACCCATCCATAAAAAAACAATAGTGTGAGTATGGGTGAAGTGTGTGCACAATTAGTATAGTGTAAAGGTAGCAGATAGCAGGTCAGTGAGAAATAAATGACGGGAGATATATGATAGCTCTACAACATGCATGGCACACTAAATTACTACTGGATTCTATGAAAATAACAGTCGACTGAAAACAAATAGGTCAGTCCATTTTTTCTGCACCATCCGATGTACAAAGAAAGGGCAGATCACCTTCATCTACCTCCAGCCAGTCAGTGTTGACGATCTTCCTCAAAACGCCAGCGACCACCGGCCCAGTCCCCTGCCTGTGCCCTCCCCTCGACCTCACCGCACCGCCCTGCTTGGCACCGCCCCCCGGCCATCCATTCAAGCCCCGCCGACCTCCAAATCGGGCCCAAGCAGCTCCTGTGCCCCACACCCCTATGATAGACACCGATGCGCCGCTTCCCCGGTGAACAGGCGGACTAGGTGCTCTGCGCCTAAGCGGGTGCTGCTTCTTTAAATTGCAGTTTGACTGACCCTGAATTGAAATCCAGGCGGGCTACTGACCTCTAGCAAAGGTGAAATAGTAAAGGGAGGAAACCTTGTGCATTTAGTATCACGAAGAAGATGTTGTAAGAAGCGCTCAACTAGTTTCTTTCGTGGGATGAATACAGTGTGAGGAGAGACGTAAGATTTGCATGAATAAGGGAAGAGGAGTACCTCTTTCTGCTGGCAGTGTTGTGTCCTCCTTCTGTTTTTCCAACAATCTTCTTGTGGTTCGCTGGAAACAAGAAGTTGTGGAGGACGGTGGAGCCTTGGACGAACCCATGGCCAAGTTGTTGAGTGTGGTGCGGTGGCCGTCTGTCGGCAGCGGGGAACCAGATCCGAGGCGGCGAACGACGGCATAGCGGGAATAGCTCCGGTGCGGTGGACGGTTGCGATAGTGGAGCGGCAGTAGTGAGGCGCAGGACAGCATGGTCGGAGTGGTTCTGGTACGGCGCACGTTGGCGTCGTGGAGGCATCTCTGCCTTGGCTTTAGCTGCTATGTCCTTGAGGGTGTTGCGGTTGCGGTTGCGTTGGACAACAACGTCGGGGTACTGGCACCGGCGTGATGGAGGAGGGTGGCGGTGGATTGGGCGCTATGGGGTGGAGGATGGAGGAGGCTGGGGTTTCACGGCTGGTGGAGAGGGCGTTTTGGCGCCCACGGAATATGAATGGGGAAACGAAGGGAGGCGGGGAACTAAGGGGGAACAATGTTTCAGTTTGGGACACGCTTGTTTGAAATTTAGGGAAAGTTACAAACTTTGTCCCCATCTAAAATTTCGGACATATTGCAAGTTGGGGGTAGGACAGTAATCTCAGGTGTCCCAAATGTGGGCGGGATAGATTTCGGCCAAGCGCATGGGTGTTTAGGCGCCCACGCCGTATGAATGCTTCTCAGAGGCGGTTAATACTGGCGTCTTGGTGAAGTTACAAACCTACCCTGGTTTAGACCTTTGGACATCGGGCTGATAGGCTACACGGGCCAGAGTCAGGACAGTAATTTCCTACCACCAAACATTAGTCTCGCGCGGTTTCGGGTGACCAGAGGCCTATTTGATGCTTCGTTCAATATTTGGGAGTAAAAGCATTAACGTTTTTGGTTCTCTTGAATTGAACTTTCAGGACTTGTCAAACTTCACAAATCTTTACTCTTGAAAATCCTAAAGCTACGATTATTTTGGAATGGAGGGGGTACATTTGAATATACATTATACACGAGTATATATTAAAAAATATGCAACTTACCTCAGTTCATGCATGGTTCCAGATATAATCTCCTTGGTTGCAAAAAAAAAGTTAGACATGCATATGAATATATATAGCATGTTCAAATGCACAACAAAGATTGATGCCCCCTTTTACATCTGATTAAGAAATGCCATTATCTCGGGTTCAAATAGATGAATGCACTTCCTATGAATTCGAATCTTTGAAACCCCCTTTATGTTGAATACGACATGTATTCTATTTTGTAGCTAGCAATTTGGAATGTATCCATGCAAGTGACAAATGTATAAAGTGCTTCACACTAACAACATGGAGTGCACACATTAATGTTTATATATGAATTGCAAAAGCATCCATTGCATGTATTTCAAACCTCTCTCACTCTATGGATCGATAATATGAAATAAACACATGCACATGCTAGAATTCTATAGAGTATGGTGTCTGATAGACCGATTTTCATCCATACACAATTTGCAAAATTCATGATCTCATCCAAAAATAATAATGCCATTTATATTTTAATTTAATGTGTAGAACCGCCTTTTACACGTAGATGCACTATGCATCGGCCCGTTCTCACAAACTCGATATATATCTCTCTATCTAACGCATAAGTGCACACACTTTATATGCATCGGCATTTCTCTTTCACACATGCTCACAATCTCTCTCGGGGTGTCGGGGTGTCTCACGCACATGCTCTCTCTCTCTCTCTCTCTCTCTCTCTCTCTCTCTCTCTCTCTCTTTCTGACTACTATGTACCACTCCTTTCACTAATCTTAGTTGGAAAACACTATTTCACTCACATGCATATATACACATGCACGGTCTCTACTAGCCCTCTATACGCACATATATGTGCCTACGTGTCTGCCGCATGCACATTATCTTTAGGCCTCTCTCGCACACATTGCCCCCCTAGACACACCTCTCTCTTAGTAGTTGGCAGATATGATTCCATCATATCATTCGGTAGGATATCCCTGACTGTTAGGCTGGATGGTAATACGAGGCAAAGTTTTACCCTAGTTTGGACCCTTGTAGTTGAGGAAAAAGCCATCTCCTCGTACTGTATTTTAGTGACAGAGGTGTGGACAAAGTACATGTGAATACCAGGCATTGTCCGTGTGTGTATACTATCGACAAACTAGCCCCCAAGCTTCTATAACATACTGGGGGCCTAGGGTTACAAATCATATATAGTCGGCTTATCACCAGTGGGGATAGAGTCCTCCGCGACTCTGGTAGCTTCATGTTGTACGCCGAGTCCTCCACATGGGTCTTCGTATAACGCGTCTCGGTCCAACCTATGTGGCGCAGGATAGAACCGACCCATGAGTCCTCATGTTGACCCACCACAACTAGAAATGATGTGCCCACCACACCACACACGTAATCAGACACTAAGAAAATAAGCATATACAATAGTACAATGTTATACATGAAAGTTAATTGCATGGTGCATCCAAAAATATTTGTTCTCCATTGTGAATGTTTATATATTCTCCTAAAATATTAGTCACGCGAAAAAGAAACAAAGGGCATATCTTTCCTTGTCTCCACCGGACAACCCCTCTTTCTACACCACTTTCACATACGCACACAAACTATCTCTCGGCCCTCTAAAAGTATGCATGCCCACGACACATTCACGTGTGACGGTCACTGTATTTCAAGCTAAAGCATATGGTCACTGGACTTCAGAATATCCTCATTAAGGTCACGGTATACATTCTCGTGGTGATCACACGGTATCTAGCTCACGATACGTCTCCCTATTTTCTTGATGACACTGACGGACTTTGCATTTGATGCGTGCTTCGTATTTTGTTGAAGACACTTACGATCATTGTATTTGAAGCGAAAGCACGATATGGTCACTGGACTTCAGAATAAGCTCATCACGGTCACCACATACATTTTGTCGTGCTAACCAACATGTGGTTGGATGGTTAGGAGGACTGTGGTTTCTCGAGCCCACCAGGGTTAAAGTCTCGGTGCTCCATTTATCCTGGGTTAATTTCAGTATTTTCTGGTGATGTGCGTTCAGTGGGAGGAGATGTTCCACTCGACTACGAGGCACCTATGGTGACTTCGTAAAATCTCAAGATCATATGCTGGCTCACTCTCTCGAAGGTGCTCATAGGGGTAGGGTCTTCGTGTGTGCGCTTATAGCGGTGAGTGCTTGCGCGTATATATGAGCCTGGCGTCTGTGTCATGTTAAAAAAATACATGTCATGATTATACGGTCACTGGCTCACCCGTACAACTCCGTATTTTATTGATGACACAATCAATTGACCAGTCAAACATTCCACGTGGCGCAACTAGTGTTGCACCATCGGGGCGCGTAACTGTGGGGCCCACCTGTCAGCCTATATGAAGGAAACAAATGGTAGTTTGAGTCTGTACTGTGTTAATAAAATACATTTTAGGGTGATCATACGGTCACTGGCTCACCATACAGCTCCGTAATTTGTTGATGACACGATCAATTGACCAGTCAAACGATCCACATTCAGCAGTGCACATTACCATAGGGCCCACCCGTCAGCGCGTATATGAAGGACAGAAATGGTAATAAATTAGTGGTTGGTGGGTATTCGAAGTCGTGAGACCTCTGGTTGGCAGTTGCCGGTGCTGGGGAGGGGCGCGTTGATTTGGCGGTGGGGTGGGGATCGCCGGAGAAAAAGCTCGGCGCAGGGGGGGCTAGAGGGATGGCCGGTGCGGTAGCGGACTGGCAGTGGGGAGAGGTTTCGGGGCGGGCGGGGCGGCGGGGGCCTGCAGGGTGGTCGGTGGTGGCTGGCGGCTCAGGGGGTGGAGTTTGATGATAAACTGCAGGCCCTTGATTTCTTATCCAACAGCTAGAAAATCTAATGACCAGAGATGAAAAAGTCAGTCGACTGACGTGTAGCCTCACCCCACACGTACACATGCACGCACGCAAGACAAGCATGCATGCAGGCGTGCAACACTGACACGTACACATAAGGAACACACGCACGCATGCAGGCGTGCAACACTAACACACGCACATACACACACATGCATGCAACACTGAAACATACCCTTGCACGCACGCAACACTCGCACGCCTGCATGCACACAACACACGACGCAAGACACACGCTCAACCTATACGTGCATGCACCCTTTATTAAGGACATGGATTGTTACGGGTATTAATCAATCTTATCTATGATAAGTAGAACATTGATGTTTGCAGCGGTCTTTATGAATGACAACGTATCGAACGGGCTATCAACATAGTAGGCTTATCTACATGAAAAAGATGACGTCACACTCAATAAACAATCATCGGTTTATGAAATGCCCACTTCTGACCGCCCTAGCCCACCAAATGTTCCTCTGCTGTGCGCTACCTGTGTTGGGTCACTGACATGCAGGCCATGTACCCAAAGAGCCCACACGTCAGTGGAAGAACGGCGCTGTGTCCTACGTCAGAGTCTAGGGCACCACTCGCTGCATGCCCGACTGAACACGCCTCCTTGCCGCATTCAAACGCCTCCATGAAACCCGCCTGTGTGGAAGCCGAGAAACCCACTATGGACACACGTCCGTTCATGACCGGGCCTACATTAAATGCAACACCGGCCGAGCTCCTCCCATCCGCCGTCTATTTAATCTCCTATTTAAATGAGGCCAAACGCTGGCCAAGAATTGCACACCTCCGCCACTCTCGTATCTCCTCCTTCACCATTTTGTCCACTCTTACAATGGCTTACAAAGAGTAGTTATTCTGCATCCAAGCCGGTTGGGTGGCCCGCCGAGGCCGCGGGATATGAGCTATGCAGCTCACTGATCCACCTCCCTCCCCTCGCCCGACGGAGCTAGTTGCCGCCCCAAGCCGGCGCGCAGTTCAGCAACTCGTCGCTCCAGGCCAGCTCGACAAGGAGCGGCGCACGGGTGTCGTTGTTGCCGTCCATGCCGCTGCCTCGTATCGCGTCTCCCGTTTCTGTGGCCGAGACTCCCATGCCGGCGACCGTGCCATGCAAGCAGTGACAGAAGCTGGGTGCACGGAGTGCGACGAGTCGGTGGCCAGCGCCTCCGCGTCCGCCACCATCATCGAGGAGAAGTAGAACACGGGAGGCCGTTGCCGCTTGGGTCCCATGAAGGCCACCGCGGAGGCGACGCCGGCGTACACAACAGGTGTCTTGCCGGATCCTTTTGTTGCAAGGACCTTCGTCGAGCCCGCATGGGCTCCACGGAAGCGGGGAAGCCCCCTTCCACCATCATCTTCGGCATCAGCCAATGATATCAGTTGGGTAGTGGGGAAGCGAGCCGTCCTTTGCGCTAAAGCATATGCCTCCGGGGCTCCCGGCAGTTCGGTGATCATGCTGCCGGACATGAGGAACACAAATCGATCGGCGGGCGACCATTTAGGCCAGGTATTATATACCTATGATGTCCAGAACTAGCACCGCACAGTTAATTTGAATGTAATGAAATCCGTCATGTTTGTATGAAAATCCGGTATTTTATATGATTTTCATTGTTGTTTATAGGAAATATCGTCGTGTTTGCGTGAATTTCGCCCGGTTGGTTGAGTTGTTGTCATAATGTGTGCGGCTACGGTTGGATGGCGTAATTTGCGGGTCGCTGGTCGGTCTGCGGGCGGCTCGGGTGGCATGGTGGGACAAAAAAACACACCTCATGCGAGCTCGTCTCCAACGTGCGTGCTGGAGGATGCATGAGCACCCGAGCCATTCCTCGTTCATCGGTGGCAAAGGCACTAGTGGACAAAAGGGTCGCCAATATTTTGGCTACCCCGGGCAAGATCCAAACAGCCCCTCCCAATAGATTCAAATCCCTCGTTCGCCGTGGAATTTTGCCATGTGCTATTTTCATGGACTAGCAAGATGCCCGTGCATTGCACAGAACATCAGGATGCATTTTTTTACAAAACACCTGTTGTGATTGACCCATGCAGGAGTAATCCCATTTTGTAAAATCTAATGATATCTCGAGAATTTTATCAGATAAATGGTATCTCGAGAATTTTATCGGACTCCATTTTTTAATACAAGGCCACAAACCCATATTATAGGTACCAAGGCAAAAATTAATGTCTTCTAAGTCAATGTTGGAAGCCACCTTGTTTCCTTGTTTACCATGTAAATTAATGTGTATTCTTCTCTTTCATGCACATCAACCCAATGCTCACACTCCCGCATGCATGCAAGGGATAATTAATGTCCTCCTTTGCTAGTACTATGAGGCAAACACCATTAATATTGCATCTATTAGTGTTAGTGGCCTTATATATCTGCAAATTGTTATTTTTATAGTGGCCTTGTATATAAAAATGGAGGGAGAAAGATGAGAGATAAGGTGAGGAGGAGTGGGGCGTGGTGGTGACTGGTGGTCGAACTGGGCGGAGGCATGGGGATGGATGGCGCATTATGTCTAGGTTTGTATCTCTCTCACACACACCCACATAGGTGGGGGCATGCACAAAGAGAAGAGGTGCACGCACGGCGCATGTACTCTCGTCTCTTTCCCAACCACACCTGCGCGGTTACACGGTGTAGCTCATTTCTATATGAAAAGGCAGCCCACGTGGTAATTTGACATGTGTACTGGTTGTCCACTTGATGGAGGGAGGATCGTCTACCACGGGTGAACAATCAAATTGCGACTTGACGCGTTATGTTAAAAAAGTGGCAAACCATGTGGGGCCTACCTTAGAGGCAAGGCTCTATACACTGGAGTACTTTTGATGTGTCCCGTCAACTCGCAGAACAAGGAGAAGCTTGATTAGTATGCCGTCTCCCCGGCCCACGGGCGTGGTGGCTTGCTGGATGAGGTGAAGCTTGCTTACTAGTAGTAGTATTCTATGCCTTACGCCCGCTCCCTCGCCCACGCGCACGGTGGCTCCCAGGACGAGGAGAAATTTTTACTACTTCGTCCGTTTACTCCTCGTCCCTACTACCTTGGTTAGAGAGATTATCATATTGTTTGGAATATATATGTCCTTTAGTACTCCCTCCATTTACTTATACAAGGCCACTATAAAAAATTACATTTTGCATCTGTACAAGGCCACAAATAGTAATCGAGACAAAAGTTACTACTCCCTCCTTTCCAGTTTATGGCTCAATTTCAAAATCTCTCCAACCAAGGTAGACAGTGAGTGGTCGAATTAATTTCATAGTTTGCACAAGTAATTAGTACGCTCATTTTTCTCAAGAAGTTATGTTTACCGAGGCATTAATTAGAACGAATGCATGAATGACCACTAAATTTCCATGAACTTCTACATGCATTGGTGAGTTTTCTCTTGACACTGCTTGCATCGGGTGATCTAACGCACCTCGAAATCCAACATGTGATGGTACTACTACTAGTAGTAGAACTGAGACTTATAAAATGGAAAAACAAATGTTTTTAGATGAGCCCTATAAACCCTAGTGGGTACGTACTCCGTAAAATCAGATTTTCCCAAAACTAAGTCGCTCAACCTTTATTTGCTTGTTTCCCTTCCTGCCTCCTTGCCTCGAACAGACTATGCCAAACTCCCCTGCCTGCCGCGCGGGAAAAGACCCACCCTTGCCTTTTTTTAGTTCGGGTTTGTATCGATGGATCGCGTGAAGCAGCAAAAACCCAAGTCGTGTCTTGTACTCCTCCGTCGACGCTCGCTTTCATGAACTCTATACTTCCTGTCACCGACATGTGGGACATATAGCTACCGGTTCGACGTGTCAAGCACCAAATAACAGTGTAGAACAGCAGGGGGACGCACCCCAGTCGTACCGCCCCAGTAGTAGTAATGAGCAATGAGACGTCAAATCACAATGTCGCACCTTCCCAGTCGGACGAAGCAACCATTCTTTCACACTTCGGTTCGCCATCATCTTAAACCACGTAGTATTGCTTCTGCCTCAAGAGGGACACGTGCATCGCCTTGGTACATCATGACACATGGAACCGCATGACATGCCATGCTCCCCCACCGATCGCTCGGTAAAATCACCTCATTTTTACTATACTTCCTCCATATCGGTTTACATGGCATGCACGTCGTTCTAGGTTGAGAATTTAACTGGCTACTAGCAAGATGCCCGTGCGTTGCACGTTACATCAAGATGTATTTGTATGAGTAGTTTATCTTGTGGGAGAAAAAGGATGAACGAGGGAAGGCCTTATCTGCAAATGTGGAGAGGAGTGCGCGTAAATTGTCATAGTTTCCTTCCTATCTGTTAGATATAGATCAGACGGCCTATATTGCAGTATGGCAGGCACACCATCATCACCAACTCTGTTTTTTATAATAGTAGAGATATATGTGACGAACAACATATGTTTAGAAACTACATCTGGTTAAGAATCCAATGATACACTTTTTGCGACATAGTAACTCATATTTAGTTAGTCAAATGGATGACCTAGAACTACATGCACGCCCTATAAACCGAGACGCCTAAAAAAACGAGACGGAGAGGGTAGTTCAGTATGTATCTTTTTAGATCAATATAGTCGGGATTCACCAAGGAGCAAAACCAAGTGGTAGGATGCTCCTGTCGTGTTGGCGTAGGAACTCAAGCAGGGTCAGTCTACACATGAAATGGCGACACACTTAACAGGACCCCTTTGGCCGACATGTGGCTCATCCATTGTCTTGTTTCACGTGCGATGCACCAAATTATAGTTCGAAGCAGCGGTTGGAATTGGAGGCACCTCGGTCGTAGCACCGCGGTAGTAGAAAATGAGTGATGAGGGGTCAAATCACAAAGCCTCACATTTCCAGCATTAAGCTGGACGGACGAAGCAACCATCATTTCACTCTAGGGTGCAAGAGCATAAAGAAAAGAGAAAACCAATGATGCGTGCGGCAGCTACCTAGGGCATCCTAGGGTAGGGGTCTCCACTACATATCCTTTTTTTTAAAGCGCCTCCACTACAAATCGGCTTCTCCCTCGTCCTCTTGAAGAAAATCGATGATGCTTGCAGCGGTAGGGTTTGTAGGAGTACTACAGCGTGCGGGGCCACGTCGTAGTAAACGGGAGAGGGATTGAGTTCGAGTTGACGCCTTAAATATGTGTGGGCCGCTTGGTTTTACGGGAACTAGGCAGTATTTTGGGTTCGGGGACCAATGGAGATGTAGTACGTACAAAAAATGTGGACGTAGGTTCGACCGAGAGACAATGATGCATGGGCCCTGCATTTTGATATACCCGGGGCCGCATGAAATTTGCTACTCTACTCAAAACTACTAAGGTACACATGCATTGAACGCATTAGATTTCGAAACCAAATTATGAATAAATACACACTATAGCATGTAAAGCTTTGAGTCATATATGCATGATGTAGATGTTCGTTTAGTTCTTATAGTTCATATCATTCAAAATCAATTAGTTTTATAAAAATGTTAAGATTCATGGGGTTTTGGATTGTAAAGCATAAAGTAAAAAAACAAATAATGGCAATTCATTTAGAAAAAAAATTCAATTATGATACGGAAGATTCTAGAACAAAGGAGAAGTGCTTGTGTTTTGAGGTTTGTGCATTATGCTTAAGTTCAACCATGGAGTCTTCTAAATTGTACATGTGGCAGATTTGGTGGAATGTTGATGATATCCAACGGCCAGTTGTGCTCAGATTTGCCATCTCTACACTGTCGGATTAGCTTCATCCAGCGACCATCTTTCAAAGTTATTCGCACACTATATAGTTCTTGTGCCATAGTTGCATGTCTTGGAAAAAAGCCACTAGTGGGTTGTACTAGCTATTTAGGAATCTTTACCTAATAATAAAGCACGGATTGAGTCTCCGGTTCACCGTCACAATACGCTTCTTACCGTGAATTTACGCTTTTAGTTTTTTTTCTTCAACATATCTATATTTATTTTTCTATATTCAAGGTGGTACTAATTAGGAGCTCGAGCTTCATGTTCTATGCCCGCGTCTGAGCGAGAGGAGCTCGCTGCTCGAGCTCGAGTGCGTGCCTCCACTTGTCCTTGTTGCCCTCCGTCTTCATCGGAGCACCACCGGACCAGCACCTCCACCGCGCGTGCCCGCCGCCGGCAAGAGTCCCAGGCCAGTGAGCCAAGCCTCTCCCTTGCCTTCTCCTTTTCCCGTGCTCCCTTTCTTATCTTCCCTCGCTAACCTCCCGCTCTCTCTCTCTGTCTTTTTCTCGTTATGGCAGCCCAATGCCATGGACGGAATCCCTCCAGGATCTCGCCGCCCTGCGTTGACCGTGCACCTCCTGCCTCCAGCGCGCAGCAGGCGGACCTCCGCATCCGGCGACCTCTACATCCGGCCACGCCGCCGGCAAGCCCTGCCTCCACCGCCTCTCTTGTCTCTCTCTTGCTCCCACTCTAAACTCTCTCTCACTCTTCTTCAGGTCCAACATCCCCGCCGCCAGGGACCTGCAGGAGGCAGCCGCCGTTGGAAATCGACGGGTCCGACCACCCTTTGCCCGGATCCGGCCTCCGACGCCATCCCCGAATTCGCCTTCCTCAAGGCACGCCGTCTCTCGCCGAAGTCCCTCGCGCCCAGCCGCTGGCGCTCGAACCTGCTTGCACCGACGACCTGCGCTCGCGCTCAGAGGTTGAGTCAACGCATGAGCGCGTCGTCACGGGGGCACTGGCCATCCCCAGCCAGCCTCCTCTACCAACGGCTGAAGCCCATGGGTGAGTTTCCCCTCGTCCAGATCCAGTTTCGGCCCAGTAGAAGATTCGGCCTGTGTAGTTTTTTCCCCTTACTGCGAATTTATCCATTTATGCAGATCTGTTTTACAGATTAGTCCTTCATGTTCATGCATTAATAATTAAATCTTTCCCTACTAATAAAGCAGGATCCGGTGGTAGAGGCGTACTAGCAGATGGAGCCATCGGACGAGAGGAGGCAATATGATGAGGCAAATTCCATAGGGTGCTTCGTCCCTCTTGCCGACCGTGAGTGAAAAGGATGGAAGAGGAGGGCTAGGCAGCAAACCTACGGAACTAGTTGAGAAGCGAGTCCCAGAGCCCCGTGGCACTTTCTGGCAATGCTCGAGACTGTCCGTCGCCTACGCGCCCGCCTAATCTATCGAGCGAATTAGCAGTTCCCGATTGGAGAGGAGGAAGAAGGGAACACGAGGACGAGACGACCGAGACGTCCGTTGTCTAGCAGCAGACGGTGGGTTTGAAGAGGACAACAGCTGTGCGGGTGTGCCACGTGGGTCCATAACTGTGTCCGGCGAGCGTGGGGTGCGATGCACGCTCATGTGCACCACTCGGGCGGCAAAGCATGCTGGCCAGCTGCATGCGTCTCCGTCGTCATGTGCGTGGTGTGTGTCCAGCGTGCTAGGCTTGGTGTGCGTAATTATCTCATGGTCTGCTCTCTATACAAGCCACGGTCCTTCGGCATCAAGAACAACATGCATCAGGAAGGAAGCATCCTGGGTTTTTTTGTTCGCTACATTGCTCCGATACGCATCTCTAATTGTGTGGTTCCATAGTAGGAGATGAGGGGTGGGCTTTGACATGAACATATGATCTGGTCACCTTGGTGTCATTTGTGAACTAAATTGGCTATATTTCTTTGAGTTAAAAGAAGCACAGAGTAGATATAGATAATAAATATAGGAAGTAACATGAGGGAGAACTCAGAGTCATAGCTTCAATTCAGGGTATCGAGCATATATTTTAAAAATTCTTTTTTCATGGAATATATTTACAGATTCAATTCAAACCCAGGAAGCATCAAACATGTTAATATGAATTCCTCCAGGAAAAGATAAGTGTCTATAATTTTATCTAATAAAATACGTTTTGATGCGAGTTCCATATAAAAATATTTCTTAACTAAAAAATATGAGCAGATTATGCTTGCTGCATTATTATTTTTGAATAGATGCTTACTGCAACTATCGCACATGATGGGTTAGCTTGTTGCTACTGTTACTCAAGATTTTTTGATATTGCTATTTATTTCATGTTCTACTTTTAAATTTTGGAATCTATCAATAGTCATCTAAAGAATGAACTAACAATAAAGTTACGCTCTTCAGTCAAATCAATTTACTCGGCATCATACCCATGCATGTTCTTATCAACGATCCATCCATTGTCTTATGGGATAGTTGCTCGACCTAGCCCATTCATAGGAATCGTTGTTTTTTTCCCGTTGCAACGCACGGGCATTTGTGCTAGTAGAAGATGTATACATGGAAGTTGTAGGGAAAGAGATGACATGGAGTATCTCAATTCCTATGAGTAGGGATTGGAAAAGAGATGTCATTTGGTTCACATCATAGGAACTTTTCTATTGAATCTAGAGATGACATGTATCTCAATTCCTATGAGGAGGGATTAGAAAAGAGATGTAATTTGGTTCATACCATAGGAATTTTTCTATTGAATATACGCTAATGTTTATTTTCCTTTGAAATTATGGGAGTATAGGAATCCATTCATATGAACCAAGTGGCTCTAAAGCTATAGAAATGATATCAGGTTTATTTCCTTTGAAATGTGGAGTATATGAATCTATTCCTATGAACCAATTGGTTCTAAAGGAAAAAATCCTATAAAAATCATATCATATAGAGTTTCTATGATATTCCTCCACACCAAAGGATGGTTGAAATTGTTGCAGGTGATACAATGATCTTTCTTTGTAGACTCCTCCCCTGTCTTTATAGTTAACTCTCGAAGATGAATGAAATGATATATACATGGTATTCTGCATGTGCAATTTGGTACACGAAAACTCGGTAAAAGTTTGCGAGGTTCAAATTTTCAATAAATCTATATGCACTGCATTTTGGAACGGAGGGAGCATACGGCAGTTGCTAACACTCACGTGGAAGATTTGTGTGTAGGAGGAGTGGTTGTTCTGTTAAATGACATGGCAAAACTGACACTGTCGGATGCCGATCTGACGGTTCTTACAGTGTTCGTCAGGAAAAGGCTTGTGGCGAACATTTGTCGGATAATGATTTACGGACACATGCATTGCATTAATACGTGCCATCCTCTGTCTCATGCACACGCACCCTCACGAGTCACGACTCTCCCGAGTCCTCTCGCACCCACCGTCTATCTGCAGGTAGACGCCACACACATATGTGCTCTTCACACCCTACCCTCAGAACTTTTAAAAAACAAAAGGTGGCGCGCACATTTTATTTTAGCTCACATGTCACACACTTATACTATTACTCTTGTGGTGAACGTTCTTTGGGCATAGTATATTGTACTCTCACGAAGAGAAGCGGTGCACGCACGCACTAGTTTTCTCACACCCACTCATGGGTACACGTAGGAGCGCATTTTT
The DNA here is from genome assembly GCF_018294505.1 of Triticum aestivum. Lineage (NCBI taxonomy): Eukaryota > Viridiplantae > Streptophyta > Magnoliopsida > Poales > Poaceae > Triticum > Triticum aestivum. Next base: position 415,786,145 of record NC_057798.1, read on the forward strand.
TTGAAGCTGGTACAACAAAATCACTACACTATATGTATAAGCAGGAGCCTTAGTGCTTGCTTTTTACTAGGGTTCCTCTTGTTCACTCTCTCATGCTCTCCAGATCTAAGCAAGACATAGGTGGCCACACTCTCTCTCAGCTCACGGCTAGTCACAAATCCGGCCGGACAACCTTGACCGGGGCAGGGGTGTAGGTGCATCATTCACGTTGTCGTCGGCGGCGAGGGAGGAGACCAACGGCTGCCCACATGTCCTGATCGGCGGCCGTGCCGTTCTCTCTGAGAGAGCGCCGGCTCGAGAGGGCCACCGACCCCTTCTTCCTCCCTGTGGTATTGTGGCCAAGATGCGGCCTCCCGACGCCATCTTTCCCACATGCCGACGACCCTCAGGTATGTATTCCTTCGAAACCTGCCTTGCTCTACTTCCCCAGCTCCGCACTTGGCTTCGTGTGGATCTTTTTCTATTTCGGTCCACTATTCCAAAGCCACCTAGACTTTTACTATTATTAGAGGTAAAGCTAGTTCATACAGTCGACTCTAAGAGTTGGTTCAAACAGGGAAGAAAGTGGGAAAGCTGTAGCATGAATGTAGGACTTGGTTCTAAGAGGAAACGGGGGAAAGTAGTAGATAGTGTCTACCCAACCGGTCTCTTGGTTGAAAAGACGAAGAAAGCATGGTGGATGGTGAAGGGTGGGGGGAAGTGGACCTATCTCTTGGTTGAAAAAGGAAAGAAAGTGACGGGTGTTGGGGGACAACAGAAATGAGAATGGGCGGGTCTAGATTTCCTGTGCTCACATAGGAAAATGTCACCGAGGAGATAAAAAATGGGACAAATGCAAACATGCTGCCTGAGTGTTTGCCGCTCTCGGCAACCACATCTGCCTCACCACTTTATGCCCCTCCTGTCCCTACGCCCATATCGCTACCGTTAATGTAAAATCACATGAAGCATTAAGCAATGCCACCTAATGTCACTATAAGTAATGGTCTAGTGCCATTGATAAATTGAAGCAATGCCACCACCATTTTATGAAGTGCTTCCGTCTTGCTTTATTTCCCATGAATTGTGTTTTTGTAGTTACACTTAAATCTCACACCGCTAACATTGCTTCATCCCAGTGGAACTGCACAAATTTGATTGCACATTTACTGACCATGTGCTACTCTCATGACAGTAATACTAATGTTATTGTTCTGCATGTTAATCTAGTGGCAGTGTTGATGTAATGTGATGCTACTTACTTAAGGACACTTTTTATACTGTCAATCTAGTGCCAATTATAGCACAATAGGTGCTGCTGTTAATCATACACCACTACAAATATCTGTCACTGTTTAAATAACCGCATTTCGTATTTGCGCAAACAAGGATGTCTGTCTCCATATCGTTTCGGGGTGTCTGTCTCCGTATCGTTTATATCGGCACAATCAAAAGCACACACCTCAGTTTTAGTAGAACTGCGCAAAATGAGATGGCTATCCCTCGCTGCCGTCGTCTAACCACCCGTCTTCCAGGTATTCCTACATTGGTAGTTACTAGGTAGAACACTACTGGAATCAGCTACTTTGCCATCTGCCAGCTCTTTGTCGTCTGCTAGCGAACGGCAAATAAGCTCTTTGCCATCAGCTACCCAAAAGCAGACGACAAAGAACTGGCTGATGGCAAAGAAAGTCTTTGCCATCAGCCAGTTCTTTGCCGTCCGCTAGCTGACGGCAAAGATTCTTTCCCGTCGGCTAGCAGACGGCAAAGAGGGAGGGGGGCCCCACTGAGGAGCTGTTTAAAAAATATTTAACGGCCCCCCTCTTTGCCGTCTGCTAGCGGACGGCAAAGAGCAAAAACGCGGACGGCAAAGAGGGCGGACGGCAAACATTTAACATATCTAACGGCACGCCCCACCCCGCCCTCTCTCTCTCTGTTTCTCTCCCTGCTCCCACACGCGCACC
>NC_057798.1:415788549-415789116 GCF_018294505.1 Triticum aestivum
CCCCGGGCCCGGCGCCGCCGCCCCAGGCCGCCCCGCCCCCCTCCTCCACCGGCCACCTCCTCCACCGGCCCTGCCCCAGGTGAGCTCTACCTCCTCTTTTTTTCTGTTTTTTTAGTTTTAGGTTTATGTTTAGTTTCGATTTAGTTTTCATTTTAGTTTTAGTTTTAGTTTTAGGTTAGGTTTAGTTTTAGTTTAGTTTTAGGTTTAGATTTAGTTTTTTCCTTTTTTCTGTTTTTTTAGTTTTAGGTTTATGTTTAGTTTAGATTTAGTTTTAGTTTTAGTTTTAGTTTTAGTTTTAGTTTTAGTTTTAGATTTAGGTTTAGTTTTAGGTTTAGGTTTAGGTTTAGGAAAGAAGAAGAAGAAGAAAAGAGGAGAGGAGGAGAAGAAGAAGAGGAAAAAGGAAAGGAAGAAGAGGAGGAGGAGGAGGAGAAGAAAAAAGAAGAAGAGGAAGAAGAAGAAGAAAAAAGAGGAGAGGAAGAAGAAGAAGAGGAAAAAGAAAATGAGGAAGAAAAAGAAGAAGAAGGAAAAAAGGAAGAAAAGGAAGAAAAGGAAGAAGAGGAAGAAGAA